>NW_028228094.1:0-35532 GCF_978045245.1 Mus caroli | reverse complement strand
CAGTGCAACTCACTCATATACAATGTACTACACTGTGCATTTCGTCTAATGCGGGTTTTTTCAGTAAAATCTAAGTTTTTCAGTGCAAATCACTCATATACTATGTACTACACTGTGCATTTCGTCTAATGCGGGTTTTTCAGTAAATTCTAAGTTTTTCAGTGCAACTCACTCATATACTATGTACTACACTGTGCATTTCGTCTAATGCGGGTTTTTCAGTAAATTCTAAGTTTTTCAGTGCAACTCACTCATATACAATGTACTACACTGTGCATTTCGACTAATGCGGGTTTTTCAGTAAATTCTAAGTTTTTCAGTGCAACTCACTCATATACAATTTACTACACTGTGCATTTCTTCTAATGCGGGTTTTTCAGTAAATTCTAAGTTTTTCAGTGCAACTCACTCATATACAATGTACTACACTGTGCATTTCGTCTAATGCGGGTTTTTCAGTAAATTCTAAGTTTTTCAGTGCAACTCACTCATATACTATGTACTACACTGTGCATTTCGTCTAATGCGGGTTTTTCAGTAAATTCTAAGTTTTTCAGTGCAACTCACTCATATACAATGTACTACACTGTGCATTTCGTCTAATGCGGGTTTTCAGTAAATTCTAAGTTTTTCAGTGCAACTCACTCATATACAATGTACTACACTGTGCATTTCGTCTAATGCGGGTTTTTCAGTAAATTAAAGTTTTTCAGTGCAACTCACTCATATACAATGTACTACACTGTGCATTTCGTCTAATGCGGGTTTTTCAGTAAATTCTAAGTTTTTCAGTGCAACTCACTCATATACTATGTACTACACTGTGCATTTCGTCTAATGCGGGGTTTCAGTAAATTCTAATTTTTTAGTGCAACTAACGCATATACAATGTACTACACTGTGCATTTCGTCTAATGCGGGTTTTTCAGTAAATTCTAAGTTTTTCAGTGCAACTCACTCATATACAATGTACTACAGTGTGCATTTCGTCTAATGCGGGTTTTTCAGTAAATTCTAAGTTTTTCAGTGCAACTCACTCATATACAATGTACTACACTGTGCATTTCGTCTAATGCGGGTTTTTCAGTAAATTCTAAGTTTTTCAGTGCAAATCACTCATATACAATGTACTACACTGTGCATTTCGTCTAATGCGGGTTTTTCAGTAAATTCTAAGTTTTTCAGTGCAACTCACTCATATACAATGTACTACACTGTGCATTTCGTCTAATGCGGGTTTTTCAGTAAATTCTAAGTTTTTCAGTGCAACTCACTCATATACAATGTACTACACTGTGCATTTCGTCTAATGCGGGTTTTTCAGTAAATTCTAAGTTTTTCAGTGCAACTCACTCAAATACAATGTACTACACTGTGCATTTCGTCTAATGCGGGTTTTTCAGTAAATTCTAAGTTTTTCAGTGCAACTCACTCATATACAATATACTACACTGTGCATTTCTTCTAATGCGGGTTTTTCAGTAAATTCTAAGTTTTTCAGTGCAACTCACTCATATACAATGTACTACACTGTGCATTTCGTCTAATGCGGGTTTTTCAGTAAATTCTAAGTTTTTCAGTGCAACTCACTCATATACTATGTACTACACTGTGCATTTCGTCTAATGCGGGTTTTTCAGTAAATTCTAATTTTTTTAGTGCAACTAACGCATATACAATGTACTACACTGTGCATTTCGTCTAATGCGGGTTTTTCAGTAAATTCTAAGTTTTTCAGTGCAACTCACTCATATACAATGTACTACACTGTGCATTTCGTCTAATGCGGGTTTTTCAGTAAATTCTAAGTTTTTCAGTGCAACTCACTCATATACAATGTACTACACTGTGCATTTCGTCTAATGCGGGTTTTTCAGTAAATTCTAAGTTTTTCAGTGCAACTCACTCATATACAATGTACTACACTGTGCATTTCGTCTAATGCGGGTTTTTCAGTAAATTCTAATTTTTTTAGTGCAACTAACGCATATACAATGTACTACACTGTGCATTTCGTCTAATGCGGGTTTTTCAGTAAATTCTAAGTTTTTCAGTGCAACTCACTCATATACAATGTACTACACTGTGCATTTCTTCTAATGCGGGTTTTTCAGTAAATTCTAAGTTTTTCAGTGCAACTCACTCATATACAATGTACTACACTGTGCATTTCGTCTAATGCGGGTTTTTCAGTAAATTCTAAGTTTTTCAGTGCAACTCACTCATATACAATGTACTACACTGTGCATTTCTTCTAATGCGGGTTTTTCAGTAAATTCTAAGTTTTTCAGTGCAACTCACTCATATACAATGTACTACACTGTGCATTTCGTCTAATGCGGGTTTTTCAGTAAATTCTAAGTTTTTCAGTGCAACTCACTCATATACAATGTACTACACTGTGCATTTCGTCTAATGCGGGTTTTCAGTAAATTCTAAGTTTTTCAGTGCAACTCACTCATATACAATGTACTACACTGTGCATTTCGTCTAATGCGGGTTTTTCAGTAAATTAAAGTTTTTCAGTGCAACTCACTCATATACAATGTACTACACTGTGCATTTCGTCTAATGCGGGTTTTTCAGTAAATTCTAAGTTTTTCAGTGCAACTCACTCATATACTATGTACTACACTGTGCATTTCGTCTAATGCGGGTTTTCAGTAAATTCTAATTTTTTCAGTGCAACTAACGCATATACAATGTACTACACTGTGCATTTCGTCTAATGCGGGTTTTTCAGTAAATTCTAAGTTTTTCAGTGCAACTCACTCATATACAATGTACTACAGTGTGCATTTCGTCTAATGCGGGTTTTTCAGTAAATTCTAAGTTTTTCAGTGCAACTCACTCATATACAATGTACTACACTGTGCATTTCATCTAATGCGGGTTTTTTCAGTAAATTCTAAGTTTTTCAGTGCAAATCACTCATATACAATGTACTACACTGTGCATTTCGTCTAATGCGGGTTTTTCAGTAAATTCTAAGTTTTTCAGTGCAACTCACTCACATACTATGTACTACACTGTGCATTTTGTCTAATGCGGGTTTTTCAGTAAATTCTAAGTTTTTCAGTGCAACTCACTCATATACAATGTACTACACTGTGCATTTCGTCTAATGCGGGTTTTTCAGTAAATTCTAAGTTTTTCAGTGCAACTCACTCAAATACAATGTACTACACTGTGCATTTCGTCTAATGCGGGTTTTTCAGTAAATTCTAAGTTTTTCAGTGCAACTCACTCATATACAATATACTACACTGTGCATTTCTTCTAATGCGGGTTTTTCAGTAAATTCTAAGTTTTTCAGTGCAACTAACTCATATACAATGTACTACACTGTGCATTTCGTCTCATGCGGGTTTTTCAGTAAATTCTAAGTTTTTCAGTGCAACTCACTCATATACTATGTACTACACTGTGCATTTCGTCTAATGCGGGTTTTTCAGTAAATTCTAAGTTTTTCAGTGCAACTCACTCATATACAATGTACTACACTGTGCATTTCGTCTAATGCGGGTTTTTCAGTAAATTCTAAGTTTTTCAGTGCAACTCACTCATATACAATGTACTACACTGTGCATTTCGTCTAATGCGGGTTTTTCAGTAAATTCTAAGTTTTTCAGTGCAACTCACTCATATACAATGTACTACACTGTGCATTTCGTCTAATGCGGGTTTTTCAGTAAATTCTAAGTTTTTCAGTGCAACTCACTCATATACAATGTACTACACTGTGCATTTCGTCTAATGCGGGTTTTTCAGTAAATTCTAAGTTTTTCAGTGCAACTCACTCATATACAATGTACTACACTGTGCATTTCTTCTAATGCGGGTTTTTCAGTAAATTCTAAGTTTTTCAGGGCAACTCACTCATATACAATGTACTACACTGTGCATTTCGTCTAATGCGGGTTTTTCAGTAAATTCTAAGTTTTTCAGTGCAACTCACTCATATACAATGTACTACACTGTGCATTTTGTCTAATGCGGGTTTTTCAGTAAATTCTAAGTTTTTCAGTGCAACTCACTCATATACAATGTACTACACTGTGCATTTCGTCTAATGCGGGTTTTTCAGTAAATTCTAAGTTTTTCAGTGCAACTCACTCATATACAATGTACTACACTGTGCATTTCGTCTAATGCGGGTTTTTCAGTAAATTCTAAGTTTTTCAGTGCAACTCACTCATATACAATGTACTACACTGTGCATTTCGTCTAATGCGGGTTTTTCAGTAAATTCTAAGTTTTTCAGTGCAACTCACTCATATACAATGTACTACACTGTGCATTTCGTCTAATGCGGGTTTTTCAGTAAATTCTAAGTTTTTCAGTGCAACTCACTCATATACAATGTACTACACTCTGCATTTCTTCTAATGCGGGTTTTTCAGTAAATTCTAAGTTTTTCAGTGCAACTCACTCATATACAATGTACTACACTGTGCATTTCTTCTAATGCGGGTTTTTCAGTAAATTCTAAGTTTTTCAGTGCAACTCACTCATATACAATGTACTACACTGTGCATTTCGTCTAATGCGGTTTTTTCAGTAAATTCTAAGTTTTTCAGTGCAACTCACTCATATACAATGTACTACACTGTGCATTTCCTCTAATGCGGGTTTTTCAGTAAATTCTAAGTTTTTCAGTGCAACTCACTCATATACTATGTACTACACTGTGCATTACGTCTAATGCGGGTTTTTCAGTAAATTCTAAGTTTTTCAGTGCAACTCACTCATATACTATGTACTATACTGTGCATTTCGTCTAATGCGGGTTTTTCAGTAAATTCTAAGTTTTTCAGTGCAACTCACTCATATACAATGTACTACACTGTGCATTTCGTCTAATACGGGTTTTTCAGTAAAATCTAAGTTTTTCAGTGCAACTCACTCATATACTATGTACTACACTGTGCATTTCGTCTAATGCGGGTTTTTCAGTAAATTCTAAGTTTTTCAGTGCAACTCACTCATATACTATGTACTACACTGTGCATTTCGTCTAATGCGGGTTTTTCAGTAAATTCTAAGTTTTTCAGTGCAACTCACTCATATACTATGTACTACACTGTGCATTTCGTCTAATGCGGGTTTTTCAGTAAATTCTAAGTTTTTCAGTGCAACTCACTCATATACAATTTACTACACTGTGCATTTCTTCTAATGCGGGTTTTTCAGTAAATTCTAAGTTTTTCAGTGCAACTCACTCATATACAATGTACTACACTGTGCATTTCGTCTAATGCGGGTTTTTCAGTAAATTCTAAGTTTTTCAGTGCAACTCACTCATACACTATGTACTACACTGTGCATTTCGTCTAATGCGGGTTTTTCAGTAAATTCTAAGTTTTTCAGTGCAACTCACTCATATACAATGTACTACACTGTGCATTTCGTCTAATGCGGGTTTTTCAGTAAATTCTAAGTTTTTCAGTGCAACTCACTCATATACAATGTACTACACTGTGCATTTCGTCTAATGCGGGTTTTTCAGTAAATTCTAAGTTTTTCAGTGCAACTCACTCAAATACAATGTACTACAGTGTGCATTTCGTCTAATGCGGGTTTTTCAGTAAATTCTAAGTTTTTCAGTGCAACTCACTCATATACAATATACTACACTGTGCATTTCTTCTAATGCGGGTTTTTCAGTAAATTCTAAGTTTTTCAGTGCAACTCACTCATATACAATGTACTACACTGTGCATTTCGTCTAATGCGGGTTTTTCAGTAAATTCTAAGTTTTTCAGTGCAACTCACTCATATACTATGTACTACACTGTGCATTTCGTCTAATGCGGGTTTTTCAGTAAATTCTAATTTTTTTAGTGCAACTAACGCATATACAATGTACTACACTGTGCATTTCGTCTAATGCGGGTTTTTCAGTAAATTCTAAGTTTTTCAGTGCAACTCACTCATATACAATGTACTACACTGTGCATTTCGTCTAATGCGGGTTTTTCAGTAAATTCTAAGTTTTTCAGTGCAACTCACTCATATACAATGTACTACACTGTGCATTTCGTCTAATGCGGGTTTTTCAGTAAATTCTAAGTTTTTCAGTGCAACTCACTCATATACAATGTACTACACTGTGCATTTCGTCTAATGCGGGTTTTTCAGTAAATTCTAATTTTTTTAGTGCAACTAACGCATATACAATGTACTACACTGTGCATTTCGTCTAATGCGTGTTTTTCAGTAAATTCTAAGTTTTTCAGTGCAACTCACTCATATACAATGTACTACACTGTGCATTTCTTCTAATGCGGGTTTTTCAGTAAATTCTAAGTTTTTCAGTGCAACTCACTCATATACAATGTACTACACTGTGCATTTCGTCTAATGCGGGTTTTTCAGTAAATTCTAAGTTTTTCAGTGCAACTCACTCATATACAATGTACTACACTGTGCATTTCTTCTAATGCGGGTTTTTCAGTAAATTCTAAGTTTTTCAGTGCAACTCACTCATATACAATGTACTACACTGTGCATTTCGTCTAATGCGGGTTTTTCAGTAAATTCTAAGTTTTTCAGTGCAACTCACTCATATACAATGTACTACACTGTGCATTTCGTCTAATGCGGGTTTTCAGTAAATTCTAAGTTTTTCAGTGCAACTCACTCATATACAATGTACTACACTGTGCATTTCGTCTAATGCGGGGTTTTTCAGTAAATTAAAGTTTTTCAGTGCAACTCACTCATATACAATGTACTACACTGTGCATTTCGTCTAATGCGGGTTTTTCAGTAAATTCTAAGTTTTTCAGTGCAACTCACTCATATACTATGTACTACACTGTGCATTTCGTCTAATGCGGGTTTTCAGTAAATTCTAATTTTTTCAGTGCAACTAACGCATATACAATGTACTACACTGTGCATTTCGTCTAATGCGGGTTTTTCAGTAAATTCTAAGTTTTTCAGTGCAACTCACTCATATACAATGTACTACAGTGTGCATTTCGTCTAATGCGGGTTTTTCAGTAAATTCTAAGTTTTTCAGTGCAACTCACTCATATACAATGTACTACACTGTGCATTTCATCTAATGCGGGTTTTTCAGTAAATTCTAAGTTTTTCAGTGCAAATCACTCATATACAATGTACTACACTGTGCATTTCGTCTAATGCGGGTTTTTCAGTAAATTCTAAGTTTTTCAGTGCAACTCACTCACATACTATGTACTACACTGTGCATTTTGTCTAATGCGGGTTTTTCAGTAAATTCTAAGTTTTTCAGTGCAACTCACTCATATACAATGTACTACACTGTGCATTTCGTCTAATGCGGGTTTTTCAGTAAATTCTAAGTTTTTCAGTGCAACTCACTCAAATACAATGTACTACACTGTGCATTTCGTCTAATGCGGGTTTTTCAGTAAATTCTAAGTTTTTCAGTGCAACTCACTCATATACAATATACTACACTGTGCATTTCTTCTAATGCGGGTTTTTCAGTAAATTCTAAGTTTTTCAGTGCAACTAACTCATATACAATGTACTACACTGTGCATTTCGTCTCATGCGGGTTTTTCAGTAAATTCTAAGTTTTTCAGTGCAACTCACTCATATACTATGTACTACACTGTGCATTTCGTCTAATGCGGGTTTTTCAGTAAATTCTAAGTTTTTCAGTGCAACTCACTCATATACAATGTACTACACTGTGCATTTCGTCTAATGCGGGTTTTTCAGTAAATTCTAAGTTTTTCAGTGCAACTCACTCATATACAATGTACTACACTGTGCATTTCGTCTAATGCGGGTTTTTCAGTAAATTCTAAGTTTTTCAGTGCAACTCACTCATATACAATGTACTACACTGTGCATTTCGTCTAATGCGGGTTTTTCAGTAAATTCTAAGTTTTTCAGTGCAACTCACTCATATACAATGTACTACACTGTGCATTTCGTCTAATGCGTGTTTTTCAGTAAATTCTAAGTTTTTCAGTGCAACTAACGCATATACAATGTACTACACTGTGCATTTCGTCTAATGCGGGTTTTTCAGTAAATTCTAAGTTTTTCAGTGCAACTCACTCATATACAATGTACTACACTGTGCATTTCGTCTAATGCGGGTTTTTCAGTAAATTCTAAGTTTTTCAGTGCAACTCACTCATATACAATGTACTACACTGTGCATTTCGTCTAATGCGGGTTTTTCAGTAAATTCTAAGTTTTTCAGTGCAACTCACTCATATACAATGTACTACACTGTGCATTTCGTCTAATGCGGGTTTTTCAGTAAATTCTAAGTTTTTCAGTGCAACTCACTCATATACAATGTACTACACTGTGCATTTCGTCTAATGCGTGTTTTTCAGTAAATTCTAAGTTTTTCAGTGCAACTCACTCATATACAATGTACTACACTGTGCATTTCTTCTAATGCGGGTTTTTCAGTAAATTCTAAGTTTTTCAGGGCAACTCACTCATATACAATGTACTACACTGTGCATTTCGTCTAATGCGGGTTTTTCAGTAAATTCTAAGTTTTTCAGTGCAACTCACTCATATACAATGTACTACACTGTGCATTTTGTCTAATGCGGGTTTTTCAGTAAATTCTAAGTTTTTCAGTGCAACTCACTCATATACAATGTACTACACTGTGCATTTCGTCTAATGCGGGTTTTTCAGTAAATTCTAAGTTTTTCAGTGCAACTCACTCATATACAATGTACTACACTGTGCATTTCGTCTAATGCGGGTTTTTCAGTAAATTCTAAGTTTTTCAGTGCAACTCACTCATATACAATGTACTACACTGTGCATTTCGTCTAATGCGGGTTTTTCAGTAAATTCTAAGTTTTTCAGTGCAACTCACTCATATACAATGTACTACACTGTGCATTTCGTCTAATGCGGGTTTTTCAGTTAATTCTAAGTTTTTCAGTGCAACTCACTCATATACAATGTACTACACTCTGCATTTCTTCTAATGCGGGTTTTTCAGTAAATTCTAAGTTTTTCAGTGCAACTCACTCATATACAATGTACTACACTGTGCATTTCTTCTAATGCGGGTTTTTCAGTAAATTCTAAGTTTTTCAGTGCAACTCACTCATATACAATGTACTACACTGTGCATTTCGTCTAATGCGGTTTTTTCAGTAAATTCTAAGTTTTTCAGTGCAACTCACTCATATACAATGTACTACACTGTGCATTTCCTCTAATGCGGGTTTTTCAGTAAATTCTAAGTTTTTCAGTGCAACTCACTCATATACTATGTACTACACTGTGCATTACGTCTAATGCGGGTTTTTCAGTAAATTCTAAGTTTTTCAGTGCAACTCACTCATATACTATGTACTATACTGTGCATTTCGTCTAATGCGGGTTTTTCAGTAAATTCTAAGTTTTTCAGTGCAACTCACTCATATACAATGTACTACACTGTGCATTTCGTCTAATACGGGTTTTTCAGTAAAATCTAAGTTTTTCAGTGCAACTCACTCATATACTATGTACTACACTGTGCATTTCGTCTAATGCGGGTTTTTCAGTAAATTCTAAGTTTTTCAGTGCAACTCACTCATATACTATGTACTACACTGTGCATTTCGTCTAATGCGGGTTTTTCAGTAAATTCTAAGTTTTTCAGTGCAACTCACTCATATACTATGTACTACACTGTGCATTTCGTCTAATGCGGGTTTTTCAGTAAATTCTAAGTTTTTCAGTGCAACTCACTCATATACAATTTACTACACTGTGCATTTCTTCTAATGCGGGTTTTTCAGTAAATTCTAAGTTTTTCAGTGCAACTCACTCATATACAATGTACTACACTGTGCATTTCGTCTAATGCGGGTTTTTCAGTAAATTCTAAGTTTTTCAGTGCAACTCACTCATATACTATGTACTACACTGTGCATTTCGTCTAATGCGGGTTTTTCAGTAAATTCTAAGTTTTTCAGTGCAACTCACTCATATACAATGTACTACACTGTGCATTTCGTCTAATGCGGGTTTTTCAGTAAATTCTAAGTTTTTCAGTGCAACTCACTCACATACTATGTACTACACTGTGCATTTTGTCTAATGCGGGTTTTTCAGTAAATTCTAAGTTTTTCAGTGCAACTCACTCATATACAATGTACTACACTGTGCATTTCGTCTAATGCGGGTTTTTCAGTAAATTCTAAGTTTTTCAGTGCAACTCACTCAAATACAATGTACTACACTGTGCATTTCGTCTAATGCGGGTTTTTCAGTAAATTCTAAGTTTTTCAGTGCAACTCACTCATATACAATATACTACACTGTGCATTTCTTCTAATGCGGGTTTTTCAGTAAATTCTAAGTTTTTCAGTGCAACTAACTCATATACAATGTACTACACTGTGCATTTCGTCTCATGCGGGTTTTTCAGTAAATTCTAAGTTTTTCAGTGCAACTCACTCATATACTATGTACTACACTGTGCATTTCGTCTAATGCGGGTTTTTCAGTAAATTCTAAGTTTTTCAGTGCAACTCACTCATATACAATGTACTACACTGTGCATTTCGTCTAATGCGGGTTTTTCAGTAAATTCTAAGTTTTTCAGTGCAACTCACTCATATACAATGTACTACACTGTGCATTTCGTCTAATGCGGGTTTTTCAGTAAATTCTAAGTTTTTCAGTGCAACTCACTCATATACAATGTACTACACTGTGCATTTCGTCTAATGGGGGTTTTTCAGTAAATTCTAAGTTTTTCAGTGCAACTCACTCATATACAATGTACTACACTGTGCATTTCGTCTAATGCGTGTTTTTCAGTAAATTCTAAGTTTTTTAGTGCAACTAACGCATATACAATGTACTACACTGTGCATTTCGTCTAATGCGGGTTTTTCAGTAAATTCTAAGTTTTTCAGTGCAACTCACTCATATACAATGTACTACACTGTGCATTTCGTCTAATGCGGGTTTTTCAGTAAATTCTAAGTTTTTCAGTGCAACTCACTCATATACAATGTACTACACTGTGCATTTCGTCTAATGCGGGTTTTTCAGTAAATTCTAAGTTTTTCAGTGCAACTCACTCATATACAATGTACTACACTGTGCATTTCGTCTAATGCGGGTTTTTCAGTAAATTCTAATTTTTTTAGTGCAACTCACTCATATACAATGTACTACACTGTGCATTTCGTCTAATGCGTGTTTTTCAGTAAATTCTAAGTTTTTCAGTGCAACTCACTCATATACAATGTACTACACTGTGCATTTCTTCTAATGCGGGTTTTTCAGTAAATTCTAAGTTTTTCAGGGCAACTCACTCATATACAATGTACTACACTGTGCATTTCGTCTAATGCGGGTTTTTCAGTAAATTCTAAGTTTTTCAGTGCAACTCACTCATATACAATGTACTACACTGTGCATTTTGTCTAATGCGGGTTTTTCAGTAAATTCTAAGTTTTTCAGTGCAACTCACTCATATACAATGTACTACACTGTGCATTTCGTCTAATGCGGGTTTTTCAGTAAATTCTAAGTTTTTCAGTGCAACTCACTCATATACAATGTACTACACTGTGCATTTCGTCTAATGCGGGTTTTTCAGTAAATTCTAAGTTTTTCAGTGCAACTCACTCATATACAATGTACTACACTGTGCATTTCGTCTAATGCGGGTTTTTCAGTAAATTCTAAGTTTTTCAGTGCAACTCACTCATATACAATGTACTACACTGTGCATTTCGTCTAATGCGGGTTTTTCAGTTAATTCTAAGTTTTTCAGTGCAACTCACTCATATACAATGTACTACACTCTGCATTTCTTCTAATGCGGGTTTTTCAGTAAATTCTAAGTTTTTCAGTGCAACTCACTCATATACAATGTACTACACTGTGCATTTCTTCTAATGCGGGTTTTTCAGTAAATTCTAAGTTTTTCAGTGCAACTCACTCATATACAATGTACTACACTGTGCATTTCGTCTAATGCGGTTTTTTCAGTAAATTCTAAGTTTTTCAGTGCAACTCACTCATATACAATGTACTACACTGTGCATTTCCTCTAATGCGGGTTTTTCAGTAAATTCTAAGTTTTTCAGTGCAACTCACTCATATACTATGTACTACACTGTGCATTACGTCTAATGCGGGTTTTTCAGTAAATTCTAAGTTTTTCAGTGCAACTCACTCATATACTATGTACTATACTGTGCATTTCGTCTAATGCGGGTTTTTCAGTAAATTCTAAGTTTTTCAGTGCAACTCACTCATATACAATGTACTACACTGTGCATTTCGTCTAATACGGGTTTTTCAGTAAAATCTAAGTTTTTCAGTGCAACTCACTCATATACTATGTACTACACTGTGCATTTCGTCTAATGCGGGTTTTTCAGTAAATTCTAAGTTTTTCAGTGCAACTCACTCATATACTATGTACTACACTGTGCATTTCGTCTAATGCGGGTTTTTCAGTAAATTCTAAGTTTTTCAGTGCAACTCACTCATATACTATGTACTACACTGTGCATTTCGTCTAATGCGGGTTTTTCAGTAAATTCTAAGTTTTTCAGTGCAACTCACTCATATACAATTTACTACACTGTGCATTTCTTCTAATGCGGGTTTTTCAGTAAATTCTAAGTTTTTCAGTGCAACTCACTCATATACAATGTACTACACTGTGCATTTCGTCTAATGCGGGTTTTTCAGTAAATTCTAAGTTTTTCAGTGCAACTCACTCATATACTATGTACTACACTGTGCATTTCGTCTAATGCGGGTTTTTCAGTAAATTCTAAGTTTTTCAGTGCAACTCACTCATATACAATGTACTACACTGTGCATTTCGTCTAATGCGGGTTTTTCAGTAAATTCTAAGTTTTTCAGTGCAACTCACTCATATACAATGTACTACACTGTGCATTTCGTCTAATGCGGGTTTTTCAGTAAATTAAAGTTTTTCAGTGCAACTCACTCATATACAATGTACTACACTGTGCATTTCGTCTAATGCGGGTTTTTCAGTAAATTCTAAGTTTTTCAGTGCAACTCACTCATATACTATGTACTACACTGTGCATTTCGTCTAATGCGGGTTTTCAGTAAATTCTAATTTTTTTAGTGCAACTAACGCATATACAATGTACTACACTGTGCATTTCGTCTAATGCGGGTTTTTCAGTAAATTCTAAGTTTTTCAGTGCAACTCACTCATATACAATGTACTACAGTGTGCATTTCGTCTAATGCGGGTTTTTCAGTAAATTCTAAGTTTTTCAGTGCAACTCACTCATATACAATGTACTACACTGTGCATTTCGTCTAATGCGGGTTTTTCAGTAAATTCTAAGTTTTTCAGTGCAAATCACTCATATACAATGTACTACACTGTGCATTTCGTCTAATGCGGGTTTTTCAGTAAATTCTAAGTTTTTCAGTGCAACTCACTCATATACAATGTACTACACTGTGCATTTCGTCTAATGCGGGTTTTTCAGTAAATTCTAAGTTTTTCAGTGCAACTCACTCATATACTATGTACTACACTGTGCATTTCGTCTAATGCGGGTTTTTCAGTAAATTCTAATTTTTTTAGTGCAACTAACGCATATACAATGTACTACACTGTGCATTTCGTCTAATGCGGGTTTTTCAGTAAATTCTAAGTTTTTCAGTGCAACTCACTCATATACAATGTACTACACTGTGCATTTCGTCTAATGCGGGTTTTTCAGTAAATTCTAAGTTTTTCAGTGCAACTCACTCATATACAATGTACTACACTGTGCATTTCGTCTAATGCGGGTTTTTCAGTAAATTCTAAGTTTTTCAGTGCAACTCACTCATATACAATGTACTACACTGTGCATTTCGTCTAATGCGGGTTTTTCAGTAAATTCTAATTTTTTTAGTGCAACTAACGCATATACAATGTACTACACTGTGCATTTCGTCTAATGCGTGTTTTTCAGTAAATTCTAAGTTTTTCAGTGCAACTCACTCATATACAATGTACTACACTGTGCATTTCTTCTAATGCGGGTTTTTCAGTAAATTCTAAGTTTTTCAGTGCAACTCACTCATATACAATGTACTACACTGTGCATTTCGTCTAATGCGGGTTTTTCAGTAAATTCTAAGTTTTTCAGTGCAACTCACTCATATACAATGTACTACACTGTGCATTTCTTCTAATGCGGGTTTTTCAGTAAATTCTAAGTTTTTCAGTGCAACTCACTCATATACAATGTACTACACTGTGCATTTCGTCTAATGCGGGTTTTTCAGTAAATTCTAAGTTTTTCAGTGCAACTCACTCATATACAATGTACTACACTGTGCATTTCGTCTAATGCGGGTTTTCAGTAAATTCTAAGTTTTTCAGTGCAACTCACTCATATACAATGTACTACACTGTGCATTTCGTCTAATGCGGGTTTTTCAGTAAATTAAAGTTTTTCAGTGCAACTCACTCATATACAATGTACTACACTGTGCATTTCGTCTAATGCGGGTTTTTCAGTAAATTCTAAGTTTTTCAGTGCAACTCACTCATATACTATGTACTACACTGTGCATTTCGTCTAATGCGGGTTTTCAGTAAATTCTAATTTTTTCAGTGCAACTAACGCATATACAATGTACTACACTGTGCATTTCGTCTAATGCGGGTTTTTCAGTAAATTCTAAGTTTTTCAGTGCAACTCACTCATATACAATGTACTACAGTGTGCATTTCGTCTAATGCGGGTTTTTCAGTAAATTCTAAGTTTTTCAGTGCAACTCACTCATATACAATGTACTACACTGTGCATTTCATCTAATGCGGGTTTTTCAGTAAATTCTAAGTTTTTCAGTGCAAATCACTCATATACAATGTACTACACTGTGCATTTCGTCTAATGCGGGTTTTTCAGTAAATTCTAAGTTTTTCAGTGCAACTCACTCATATTCTATGTACTACACTGTGCATTTTGTCTAATGCGGGTTTTTCAGTAAATTCTAAGTTTTTCAGTGCAACTCACTCATATACAATGTACTACACTGTGCATTTCGTCTAATGCGGGTTTTTCAGTAAATTCTAAGTTTTTCAGTGCAACTCACTCAAATACAATGTACTACACTGTGCATTTCGTCTAATGCGGGTTTTTCAGTAAATTCTAAGTTTTTCAGTGCAACTCACTCATATACAATATACTACACTGTGCATTTCTTCTAATGCGGGTTTTTCAGTAAATTCTAAGTTTTTCAGTGCAACTAACTCATATACAATGTACTACACTGTGCATTTCGTCTCATGCGGGTTTTTCAGTAAATTCTAAGTTTTTCAGTGCAACTCACTCATATACTATGTACTACACTGTGCATTTCGTCTAATGCGGGTTTTTCAGTAAATTCTAAGTTTTTCAGTGCAACTCACTCATATACAATGTACTACACTGTGCATTTCGTCTAATGCGGGTTTTTCAGTAAATTCTAAGTTTTTCAGTGCAACTCACTCATATACAATGTACTACACTGTGCATTTCGTCTAATGCGGGTTTTTCAGTAAATTCTAAGTTTTTCAGTGCAACTCACTCATATACAATGTACTACACTGTGCATTTCGTCTAATGCGGGTTTTTCAGTAAATTCTAAGTTTTTCAGTGCAACTCACTCATATACAATGTACTACACTGTGCATTTCGTCTAATGCGGGTTTTTCAGTAAATTCTAAGTTTTTTAGTGCAACTAACGCATATACAATGTACTACACTGTGCATTTCGTCTAATGCGGGTTTTTCAGTAAATTCTAAGTTTTTCAGTGCAACTCACTCATATACAATGTACTACACTGTGCATTTCGTCTAATGCGGGTTTTTCAGTAAATTCTAAGTTTTTCAGTGCAACTCACTCATATACAATGTACTACACTGTGCATTTCGTCTAATGCGGGTTTTTCAGTAAATTCTAAGTTTTTCAGTGCAACTCACTCATATACAATGTACTACACTGTGCATTTCGTCTAATGCGGGTTTTTCAGTAAATTCTAATTTTTTTAGTGCAACTCACTCATATACAATGTACTACACTGTGCATTTCGTCTAATGCGTGTTTTTCAGTAAATTCTAAGTTTTTCAGTGCAACTCACTCATATACAATGTACTACACTGTGCATTTCTTCTAATGCGGGTTTTTCAGTAAATTCTAAGTTTTTCAGGGCAACTCACTCATATACAATGTACTACACTGTGCATTTCGTCTAATGCGGGTTTTTCAGTAAATTCTAAGTTTTTCAGTGCAACTCACTCATATACAATGTACTACACTGTGCATTTTGTCTAATGCGGGTTTTTCAGTAAATTCTAAGTTTTTCAGTGCAACTCACTCATATACAATGTACTACACTGTGCATTTCGTCTAATGCGGGTTTTTCAGTAAATTCTAAGTTTTTCAGTGCAACTCACTCATATACAATGTACTACACTGTGCATTTCTTCTAATGCGGGTTTTTCAGTAAATTCTAATTTTTTCAGTGCAACTCACTCATATACAATGTACTACACTGTGCATTTCGTCTAATGCGGGTTTTTCAGTAAATTCTAAGTTTTTCAGTGCAACTCACTCATATACAATGTACTACACTGTGCATTTCGTCTAATGCGGGTTTTTCAGTAAATTCTAAGTTTTTCAGTGCAACTCACTCATATACAATGTACTACACTGTTCATTTCGTCTAATGCGGGTTTTTCAGTAAATTCTAATTTTTTTAGTGCAACTAACGCATAAACAATGTACTACACTGTGCATTTCGTCTAATGCGTGTTTTTCAGTAAATTCTAAGTTTTTCAGTGCAACTCACTCATATACAATGTACTACACTGTGCATTTCGTCTAATGCGGGTTTTTCAGTAAATTCTAAGTTTTTCAGTGCAACTCACTCATATACAATGTACTACACTGTGCATTTCGTCTAATGCGTGTTTTTCAGTAAATTCTAAGTTTTTCAGTGCAACTCACTCATATACAATGTACTACACTGTGCATTTCGTCTAATGCGGGTTTTTCAGTAAATTCTAAGTTTTTCAGTGCAACTCACTCATATACAATGTACTACACTGTGCATTTCGTCTAATGCGGGTTTTTCAGTAAATTCTAAGTTTTTCAGTGCAACTCACTCATATACTATGTACTACACTGTGCATTTCGTCTAATGCGGGTTTTTCAGTAAATTCTAAGTTTTTCAGTGCAACTCACTCATATACTATGTACTACACTGTGCATTTCGTCTAATGCGGGTTTTTCAGTAAATTCTAAGTTTTTCAGTGCAACTCACTCATATACAATGTACTACACTGTGCATTTCGTCTAATGCGGGTTTTTCAGTAAATTCTAAGTTTTTCAGTGCAACTCACTCATATACAATGTACTACACTGTGCATTTCGTCTAATGCGGGTTTTTCAGTAAATTCTAAGTTTTTCAGTGCAACTCACTCATATACAATGTACTACACTGTGCATTTCGTCTAATGCGGGTTTTTCAGTAAATTCTAAGTTTTTCAGTGCAACTCACTCATATACAATGTACTACACTGTGCATTTCTTCTAATGCGGGTTTTTCAGTAAATTCTAAGTTTTTCAGTGCAACTCACTCATATACAATGTACTACACTGTGCATTTCGTCTAATGCGGGTGTTTCAGTAAATTCTAAGTTTTTCAGTGCAACTCACTCATATACAATGTACTACACTGTGCATTTCGTCTAATGCGGGTTTTTCAGTAAATTCTAAGTTTTTCAGTGCAACTCACTCATATACAATGTACTACACTGTGCATTTCGTCTAATGCGGGTTTTTCAGTAAATTCTAAGTTTTTCAGTGCAACTCACTCATATACAATGTACTACAGTGTGCATTTCGTCTAATGCGGGTTTTTCAGTAAATTCTAAGTTTTTCAGTGCAACTCACTCATATACAATGTACTACACTGTGCATTTCGTCTAATGCGGGTTTTTCAGTAAATTCTAAGTTTTTCAGTGCAACTCACTCATATACAATGTACTACACTGTGCATTTCGTCTAATGCGGGTTTTTCAGTAAATTCTAAGTTTTTCAGTGCAACTCACTCATATACTATGTACTACACTGTGCATTTCGTCTAATGCGGGTTTTTCAGTAAATTCTAAGTTTTTCAGTGCAACTAACGCATATACAATGTACTACACTGTGCATTTCGTCTAATGCGGGTTTTTCAGTAAATTCTAAGTTTTTCAGTGCAACTCACTCATATACAATGTACTACACTGTGCATTTCGTCTAATGCGGGTTTTTCAGTAAATTCTAAGTTTTTCAGTGCAACTCACTCATATACAATGTACTACACTGTGCATTTCATCTAATGCGGGTTTTTCAGTAAATTCTAAGTTTTTCAGTGCAACTCACTCATATACAATGTACTACACTGTGCATTTCGTCTAATGCGGGTTTTTCAGTAAATTCTAAGTTTTTCAGTGCAACTCACTCATATACTATGTACTACACTGTGCATTTCGTCTAATGCGGGTTTTTCAGTAAATTCTAAGTTTTTCAGTGCAACTCACTCATATACAATGTACTACACTGTGCATTTCGTCTAATGCGGGTTTTTCAGTAAATTCTAAGTTTTTCAGTGCAACTCACTCATATACAATGTACTACACTGTGCATTTCGTCTAATGCGGGTTTTTCAGTAAATTCTAAGTTTTTCAGTGCAACTCACTCATATACAATGTACTACACTGTGCATTTCGTCTAATGCGGGTTTTTCAGTAAATTCTAAGTTTTTCAGTGCAACTCACTCATATACAATGTACTACACTGTGCATTTCTTCTAATGCGGGTTTTTCAGTAAATTCTAAGTTTTTCAGTGCAACTCACTCATATACAATGTACTACACTGTGCATTTCGTCTAATGCGGGTTTTTCAGTAAATTCTAAGTTTTTCAGTGCAACTCACTCATATACAATGTACTACACTGTGCATTTCGTCTAATGCGGGTTTTCAGTAAATTCTAAGTTTTTCAGTGCAACTCACTCATATACAATGTACTACACTGTGCATTTCTTCTAATGCGGGTTTTTCAGTAAATTCTAAGTTTTTCAGTGCAACTCACTCATATACAATGTACTACACTGTGCATTTCGTCTAATGCGGGTTTTCAGTAAATTCTAATTTTTTCAGTGCAACTAACGCATATACAATGTACTACACTGTGCATTTCGTCTAATGCGGGTTTTTCAGTAAATTCTAAGTTTTTCAGTGCAACTCACTCATATACAATGTACTACAGTGTGCATTTCGTCTAATGCGGGTTTTTCAGTAAATTCTAAGTTTTTCAGTGCAACTCACTCATATACAATGTACTACACTGTGCATTTCATCTAATGCGGGTTTTTCAGTAAATTCTAAGTTTTTCAGTGCAAATCACTCATATACAATGTACTACACTGTGCATTTCGTCTAATGCGGGTTTTTCAGTAAATTCTAAGTTTTTCAGTGCAACTCACTCATATACTATGTACTACACTGTGCATTTTGTCTAATGCGGGTTTTTCAGTAAATTCTAAGTTTTTCAGTGCAACTCACTCATATACAATGTACTACACTGTGCATTTCGTCTAATGCGGGTTTTTCAGTAAATTCTAAGTTTTTCAGTGCAACTCACTCAAATACAATGTACTACACTGTGCATTTCGTCTAATGCGGGTTTTTCAGTAAATTCTAAGTTTTTCAGTGCAACTCACTCATATACAATATACTACACTGTGCATTTCTTCTAATGCGGGTTTTTCAGTAAATTCTAAGTTTTTCAGTGCAACTAACTCATATACAATGTACTACACTGTGCATTTCGTCTAATGCGGGTTTTTCAGTAAATTCTAAGTTTTTCAGTGCAACTCACTCATATACAATGTACTACACTGTGCATTTCGTCTAATGCGGGTTTTTCAGTAAATTCTAAGTTTTTCAGTGCAACTCACTCATATACAATGTACTACACTGTGCATTTCGTCTAATGCGGGTTTTTCAGTAAATTCTAAGTTTTTCAGTGCAACTCACTCATATACAATGTACTACACTGTGCATTTCGTCTAATGCGGGTTTTTCAGTAAATTCTAAGTTTTTCAGTGCAACTCACTCATATACAATGTACTACACTGTGCATTTCGTCTAATGCGGGTTTTTCAGTAAATTCTAAGTTTTTTAGTGCAACTAACGCATATACAATGTACTACACTGTGCATTTCGTCTAATGCGGGTTTTTCAGTAAATTCTAAGTTTTTCAGTGCAACTCACTCATATACAATGTACTACACTGTGCATTTCGTCTAATGCGGGTGTTTCAGTAAATTCTAAGTTTTTCAGTGCAACTCACTCATATACAATGTACTACACTGTGCATTTCGTCTAATGCGGGTTTTTCAGTAAATTCTAAGTTTTTCAGTGCAACTCACTCATATACAATGTACTACACTGTGCATTTCGTCTAATGCGGGTGTTTCAGTAAATTCTAAGTTTTTCAGTGCAACTCACTCATATACAATGTACTACACTGTGCATTTCTTCTAATGCGGGTTTTTCAGTAAATTCTAAGTTTTTCAGTGCAACTCACTCATATACTATGTACTACACTGTGCATTTTGTCTAATGCGGGTTTTTCAGTAAATTCTAAGTTTTTCAGTGCAACTCACTCATATACAATGTACTACACTGTGCATTTCGTCTAATGCGGGTTTTTCAGTAAATTCTAAGTTTTTCAGTGCAACTCACTCAAATACAATGTACTACACTGTGCATTTCGTCTAATGCGGGTTTTTCAGTAAATTCTAAGTTTTTCAGTGCAACTCACTCATATACAATATACTACACTGTGCATTTCTTCTAATGCGGGTTTTTCAGTAAATTCTAAGTTTTTCAGTGCAACTAACTCATATACAATGTACTACACTGTGCATTTCGTCTAATGCGGGTTTTTCAGTAAATTCTAAGTTTTTCAGTGCAACTCACTCATATACAATGTACTACACTGTGCATTTCGTCTAATGCGGGTTTTTCAGTAAATTCTAAGTTTTTCAGTGCAACTCACTCATATACAATGTACTACACTGTGCATTTCGTCTAATGCGGGTTTTTCAGTAAATTCTAAGTTTTTCAGTGCAACTCACTCATATACAATGTACTACACTGTGCATTTCGTCTAATGCGGGTTTTTCAGTAAATTCTAAGTTTTTCAGTGCAACTCACTCATATACAATGTACTACACTGTGCATTTCGTCTAATGCGGGTTTTTCAGTAAATTCTAAGTTTTTTAGTGCAACTAACGCATATACAATGTACTACACTGTGCATTTCGTCTAATGCGGGTTTTTCAGTAAATTCTAAGTTTTTCAGTGCAACTCACTCATATACAATGTACTACACTGTGCATTTCGTCTAATGCGGGTGTTTCAGTAAATTCTAAGTTTTTCAGTGCAACTCACTCATATACAATGTACTACACTGTGCATTTCTTCTAATGCGGGTTTTTCAGTAAATTCTAAGTTTTTCAGTGCAACTCACTCATATACAATGTACTACACTGTGCATTTCGTCTAATGCGGGTTTTTCAGTAAATTCTAAGTTTTTCAGTGCAACTCACTCATATACAATGTACTACACTGTGCATTTCGTCTAATGCGGGTTTTCAGTAAATTCTAAGTTTTTCAGTGCAACTCACTCATATACAATGTACTACACTGTGCATTTCGTCTAATGCGGGTTTTTCAGTAAATTAAAGTTTTTCAGTGTAACTCACTCATATACAATGTACTACACTGTGCATTTCGTCTAATGCGGGTTTTTCAGTAAATTCTAAGTTTTTCAGTGCAACTCACTCATATACTATGTACTACACTGTGCATTTCGTCTAATGCGGGTTTTCAGTAAATTCTAATTTTTTCAGTGCAACTAACGCATATACAATGTACTACACTGTGCATTTCGTCTAATGCGGGTTTTTCAGTAAATTCTAAGTTTTTCAGTGCAACTCACTCATATACAATGTACTACAGTGTGCATTTCGTCTAATGCGGGTTTTTCAGTAAATTCTAAGTTTTTCAGTGCAACTCACTCATATACAATGTACTACACTGTGCATTTCATCTAATGCGGGTTTTTCAGTAAATTCTAAGTTTTTCAGTGCAAATCACTCATATACAATGTACTACACTGTGCATTTCGTCTAATGCGGGTTTTTCAGTAAATTCTAAGTTTTTCAGTGCAACTCACTCATATACTATGTACTACACTGTGCATTTTGTCTAATGCGGGTTTTTCAGTAAATTCTAAGTTTTTCAGTGCAACTCACTCATATACAATGTACTACACTGTGCATTTCGTCTAATGCGGGTTTTTCAGTAAATTCTAAGTTTTTCAGTGCAACTCACTCAAATACAATGTACTACACTGTGCATTTCGTCTAATGCGGGTTTTTCAGTAAATTCTAAGTTTTTCAGTGCAACTCACTCATATACAATATACTACACTGTGCATTTCTTCTAATGCGGGTTTTTCAGTAAATTCTAAGTTTTTCAGTGCAACTAACTCATATACAATGTACTACACTGTGCATTTCGTCTAATGCGGGTTTTTCAGTAAATTCTAAGTTTTTCAGTGCAACTCACTCATATACAATGTACTACACTGTGCATTTCGTCTAATGCGGGTTTTTCAGTAAATTCTAAGTTTTTCAGTGCAACTCACTCATATACAATGTACTACACTGTGCATTTCGTCTAATGCGGGTTTTTCAGTAAATTCTAAGTTTTTCAGTGCAACTCACTCATATACAATGTACTACACTGTGCATTTCGTCTAATGCGGGTTTTTCAGTAAATTCTAAGTTTTTCAGTGCAACTCACTCATATACAATGTACTACACTGTGCATTTCGTCTAATGCGGGTTTTTCAGTAAATTCTAAGTTTTTTAGTGCAACTAACGCATATACAATGTACTACACTGTGCATTTCGTCTAATGCGGGTTTTTCAGTAAATTCTAAGTTTTTCAGTGCAACTCACTCATATACAATGTACTACACTGTGCATTTCGTCTAATGCGGGTTTTTCAGTAAATTCTAAGTTTTTCAGTGCAACTCACTCATATACAATGTACTACACTGTGCATTTCGTCTAATGCGGGTTTTTCAGTAAATTCTAAGTTTTTCAGTGCAACTCACTCATATACAATGTACTACACTGTGCATTTCGTCTAATGCGGGTTTTTCAGTAAATTCTAATTTTTTTAGTGCAACTCACTCATATACAATGTACTACACTGTGCATTTCGTCTAATGCGTGTTTTTCAGTAAATTCTAAGTTTTTCAGTGCAACTCACTCATATACAATGTACTACACTGTGCATTTCTTCTAATGCGGGTTTTTCAGTAAATTCTAAGTTTTTCAGGGCAACTCACTCATATACAATGTACTACACTGTGCATTTCGTCTAATGCGGGTTTTTCAGTAAATTCTAAGTTTTTCAGTGCAACTCACTCATATACAATGTACTACACTGTGCATTTCGTCTAATGCGGGTTTTTCAGTAAATTCTAAGTTTTTCAGTGCAACTCACTCATATACAATGTACTACACTGTGCATTTCGTCTAATGCGGGTTTTTCAGTAAATTCTAAGTTTTTCAGTGCAACTCACTCATATACAATGTACTACACTGTGCATTTCGTCTAATGCGGGTTTTTCAGTAAATTCTAAGTTTTTCAGTGCAACTCACTCATATACAATGTACTACACTGTGCATTTCGTCTAATGCGGGTTTTTCAGTAAATTCTAAGTTTTTCAGTGCAACTCACTCATATACAATGTACTACACTGTGCATTTCGTCTAATGCGGGTTTTTCAGTAAATTCTAAGTTTTTCAGTGCAACTCACTCATATACAATGTACTACACTGTGCATTTCGTCTAATGCGGGTTTTTCAGTAAATTCTAAGTTTTTCAGTGCAACTCACTCATATACAATGTACTACACTGTGCATTTCGTCTAATGCGGGTTTTTCAGTAAATTCTAAGTTTTTCAGTGCAACTCACTCATATACAATGTACTACACTGTGCATTTCGTCTAATGTGGGTTTTTCAGTAAATTCTAAGTTTTTCAGTGCAACTCACTCATATACAATGTACTACACTGTGCATTTCTTCTAATGCGGGTTTTTCAGTAAATTCTAAGTTTTTCAGTGCAACTCACTCATATACAATGTACTACACTGTGCATTTCGTCTAATGCGGGTTTTTCAGTAAATTCTAAGTTTTTCAGTGCAACTCACTCATATACAATGTACTACACTGTGCATTTCGTCTAATGCGGGTTTTTCAGTAAATTCTAAGTTTTTCAGTGCAACTCACTCATATACAATGTACTACACTGTGCATTTCGTCTAATGCGGGTTTTTCAGTAAATTCTAAGTTTTTCAGTGCAACTCACTCATATACAATGTACTACACTGTGCATTTTGTCTAATGCGGGTTTTTCAGTAAATTCTAAGTTTTTCAGTGCAACTCACTCATACAATGTACTACACTATGCATTTCGTCTAATGCGGGTTTTTCAGTAAATACTAAGTTTTTCAATGCAACTCACTCATATACAATGTACTACACTGTGCATTTCGTCTAATGCGGGTTTTTCAGTAAATTCTAAGTTTTTCAGTGCAACTCACTCATATACAATGTACTACACTGTGCATTTCGTCTAATGCGGGTTTTTCAGTAAATTCTAAGTTTTTCAGTGCAACTCACTCATATACAATGTACTACACTGTGCATTTCTTCTAATGCGGGTTCTTCAGTAAATTCTAAGTTTTTGAGTGCAACTCACTCATATACAATGTACTACACTGTGCATTTCGTCTAATGCGGGTTTTTCAGTAAATTCTAAGTTTTTCAGTGCAACTCACTCATATACTATATACTACACTGTGCATTTCGTCTAATGCGGGTTTTTCAGTAAATTCTAAGTTTTTCAGTGCAACTCACTCATATACAATGTACTACACTGTGCATTTCGTCTAATGCGGGTTTTTCAGTAAATTCTACGTTTTTCAGTGCAACTCACTCATATACAATGTACTACACTGTGCATTTCGTCTAATGCGGGTTTTTCAGTAAATTCTAAGTTTTTCAGTGCAACTCACTCATATACAATGTACTACACTGTGCATTTCGTCTAATGCGGGTTTTTCAGTAAATTCTAAGTTTTTCAGTGCAACTCACTCATAAACAATGTACTACAGTGTGCATTTCGTCTAATGCGGGTTTTTCAGTAAATTCTAAGTTTTTCAGTGCAACTCATTCATATACAATGTACTACACTGTGCATTTCGTCTAATGCGGATTTTTCAGTAAATTCTAAGTTTTTCAGTGCAACTCACTCATATACAATGTACTACACTGTGCATTTCCTCTAATGCGGGTTTTTCAGTAAATTCTAAGTTTTTCAGTGCAACTCACTCATATACTATGTACTACACTGTGCATTTCGTCTAATGCGGGTTTTTCAGTAAATTCTAAGTTTTTCAGTGCAACTCACTCATATACAATGTACTACACTGTGCATTTCGTCTAATGTGGGTTTTTCAGTAAATTCTAAGTTTTTCAGTGCAACTCACTCATATACAATGTACTACACTGTGCATTTCTTCTAATGCGGGTTTTTCAGTAAATTCTAAGTTTTTCAGTGCAACTCACTCATATACAATGTACTACACTGTGCATTTCGTCTAATGCGGGTTTTTCAGTAAATTCTAAGTTTTTCAGTGCAACTCACTCATATACAATGTACTACACTGTGCATTTCGTCTAATGCGGGTTTTTCAGTAAATTCTAAGTTTTTCAGTGCAACTCACTCATATACAATGTACTACACTGTGCATTTCGTCTAATGCGGGTTTTTCAGTAAATTCTAAGTTTTTCAGTGCAACTCACTCATATACAATGTACTACACTGTGCATTTTGTCTAATGCGGGTTTTTCAGTAAATTCTAAGTTTTTCAGTGCAACTCACTCATACAATGTACTACACTATGCATTTCGTCTAATGCGGGTTTTTCAGTAAATACTAAGTTTTTCAATGCAACTCACTCATATACAATGTACTACACTGTGCATTTCGTCTAATGCGGGTTTTTCAGTAAATTCTAAGTTTTTCAGTGCAACTCACTCATATACAATGTACTACACTGTGCATTTCGTCTAATGCGGGTTTTTCAGTAAATTCTAAGTTTTTCAGTGCAACTCACTCATATACAATGTACTACACTGTGCATTTCTTCTAATGCGGGTTCTTCAGTAAATTCTAAGTTTTTGAGTGCAACTCACTCATATACAATGTACTACACTGTGCATTTCGTCTAATGCGGGTTTTTCAGTAAATTCTAAGTTTTTCAGTGCAACTCACTCATATACTATATACTACACTGTGCATTTCGTCTAATGCGGGTTTTTCAGTAAATTCTAAGTTTTTCAGTGCAACTCACTCATATACAATGTACTACACTGTGCATTTCGTCTAATGCGGGTTTTTCAGTAAATTCTACGTTTTTCAGTGCAACTCACTCATATACAATGTACTACACTGTGCATTTCGTCTAATGCGGGTTTTTCAGTAAATTCTAAGTTTTTCAGTGCAACTCACTCATATACAATGTACTACACTGTGCATTTCGTCTAATGCGGGTTTTTCAGTAAATTCTAAGTTTTTCAGTGCAACTCACTCATAAACAATGTACTACAGTGTGCATTTCGTCTAATGCGGGTTTTTCAGTAAATTCTAAGTTTTTCAGTGCAACTCATTCATATACAATGTACTACACTGTGCATTTCGTCTAATGCGGATTTTTCAGTAAATTCTAAGTTTTTCAGTGCAACTCACTCATATACAATGTACTACACTGTGCATTTCCTCTAATGCGGGTTTTTCAGTAAATTCTAAGTTTTTCAGTGCAACTCACTCATATACTATGTACTACACTGTGCATTTCGTCTAATGCGGGTTTTTCAGTAAATTCTAAGTTTTTCAGTGCAACTCACTCATATACAATGTACTACACTGTGCATTTCGTCTAATGCGGGTTTTTCAGTAAATTCTAATTTTTTTAGTGCAACTAACGCATATACAATGTACTACACTGTGCATTTCGTCTAATGCGTGTTTTTCAGTAAATTCTAAGTTTTTCAGTGCAACTCACTCATATACAATGTACTACACTGTGCATTTCGTCTAATGCGGGTTTTTCAGTAAATTCTAAGTTTTTCAGTGCAACTCACTCATATACTATGTACTACACTGTGCATTTCGTCTAATGCGGGTTTTTCAGTAAATTCTAAGTTTTTCAGTGCAACTCACTCATATACAATTTACTACACTGTGCATTTCGTCTAATGCGGGTTTTTCAGTAAATTCTAAGTTTTTCAGTGCAACTCACTCATATACAATGTACTACACTGTGCATTTCGTCTAATGCGGGTTTTTCAGTAAATTCTAAGTTTTTCAGTGCAACTCACTCATATACAATGTACTACACTGTGCATTTCGTCTAATGCGGGTTTTTCAGTAAATTCTAAGTTTTTCAGTGCAACTCACTCATAAACAATGTACTACACTGTGCATTTCGTCTAATGCGGGTTTTTCAGTAAATTCTAAGTTTTTCAGTGCAACTCACTCATATACAATGTACTACACTGTGCATTTCGTCTAATGCGGATTTTTCAGTAAATTCTAAGTTTTTCAGTGCAACTCACTCATATACAATGTACTACACTGTGCATTTCCTCTAATGCGGGTTTTTCAGTAAATTCTAAGTTTTTCAGTGCAACTCACTCATATACTATGTACTACACTGTGCATTTCGTCTAATGCGGGTTTTTCAGTAAATTCTAAGTTTTTCAGTGCAACTCACTCATATACAATGTACTACACTGTGCATTTCTTCTAATGCGGGTTTTTCAGTAAATTCTAAGTTTTTCAGTGCAACTAACTCATATACAATGTACTACACTGTGCATTTCGTCTCATGCGGGTTTTTCAGTAAATTCTAAGTTTTTCAGTGCAACTCACTCATATACTATGTACTACACTGTGCATTTCGTCTAATGCGGGTTTTTCAGTAAATTCTAAGTTTTTCAGTGCAACTCACTCATATACAATGTACTACACTGTGCATTTCGTCTAATGCGGGTTTTTCAGTAAATTCTAAGTTTTTCAGTGCAACTCACTCATATACAATGTACTACACTGTGCATTTCGTCTAATGCGGGTTTTTCAGTAAATTCTAAGTTTTTTAGTGCAACTAACGCATATACAATGTACTACACTGTGCATTTCGTCTAATGCGTGTTTTTCAGTAAATTCTAAGTTTTTCAGTGCAACTCACTCATATACAATGTACTACACTGTGCATTTCGTCTAATGCGGGTTTTTCAGTAAATTCTAAGTTTTTCAGTGCAACTCACTCATATACAATGTACTACACTGTGCATTTCGTCTAATGCGTGTTTTTCAGTAAATTCTAAGTTTTTCAGTGCAACTCACTCATATACAATGTACTACACTGTGCATTTCGTCTAATGCGGGTTTTTCAGTAAATTCTAAGTTTTTCAGTGCAACTCACTCATATACAATGTACTACACTGTGCATTTCGTCTAATGCGGGTTTTTCAGTAAATTCTAAGTTTTTCAGTGCAACTCACTCATATACAATGTACTACACTGTGCATTTCGTCTAATGCGGGTTTTTCAGTAAATTCTAAGTTTTTCAGTGCAACTCACTCATATACAATGTACTACACTGTGCATTTCGTCTAATGCGGGTTTTTCAGTAAATTCTAAGTTTTTCAGTGCAACTCACTCATATACTATGTACTACACTGTGCATTTCGTCTAATGCGGGTTTTTCAGTAAATTCTAAGTTTTTCAGTGCAACTCACTCATATACAATGTACTACACTGTGCATTTCGTCTAATGCGGGTTTTTCAGTAAATTCTAAGTTTTTCAGTGCAACTCACTCATATACAATGTACTACACTGTGCATTTCGTCTAATGCGGGTTTTTCAGTAAATTCTAAGTTTTTCAGTGCAACTCACTCATATACAATGTACTACACTGTGCATTTCGTCTAATGCGGGTTTTTCAGTAAATTCTAAGTTTTTCAGTGCAACTCACTCATATACAATGTACTACACTGTGCATTTCTTCTAATGCGGGTTTTTCAGTAAATTCTAAGTTTTTCAGTGCAACTCACTCATATACAATGTACTACACTGTGCATTTCGTCTAATGCGGGTGTTTCAGTAAATTCTAAGTTTTTCAGTGCAACTCACTCATATACAATGTACTACACTGTGCATTTCTTCTAATGCGGGTTTTTCAGTAAATTCTAAGTTTTTCAGTGCAACTCACTCATATACAATGTACTACACTGTGCATTTCGTCTAATGCGGGTTTTTCAGTAAATTCTAAGTTTTTCAGTGCAACTCACTCATATACAATGTACTACACTGTGCATTTCGTCTAATGCGGGTTTTCAGTAAATTCTAAGTTTTTCAGTGCAACTCACTCATATACAATGTACTACACTGTGCATTTCGTCTAATGCGGGTTTTTCAGTAAATTAAAGTTTTTCAGTGTAACTCACTCATATACAATGTACTACACTGTGCATTTCGTCTAATGCGGGTTTTTCAGTAAATTCTAAGTTTTTCAGTGCAACTCACTCATATACTATGTACTACACTGTGCATTTCGTCTAATGCGGGTTTTCAGTAAATTCTAATTTTTTCAGTGCAACTAACGCATATACAATGTACTACACTGTGCATTTCGTCTAATGCGGGTTTTTCAGTAAATTCTAAGTTTTTCAGTGCAACTCACTCATATACAATGTACTACAGTGTGCATTTCGTCTAATGCGGGTTTTTCAGTAAATTCTAAGTTTTTCAGTGCAACTCACTCATATACAATGTACTACACTGTGCATTTCATCTAATGCGGGTTTTTCAGTAAATTCTAAGTTTTTCAGTGCAACTCACTCATATACAATGTACTACACTGTGCATTTCGTCTAATGCGGGTTTTTCAGTAAATTCTAAGTTTTTCAGTGCAACTCACTCATATACAATGTACTACACTGTGCATTTCGTCTAATGCGGGTTTTTCAGTAAATTCTAAGTTTTTCAGTGCAACTCACTCATATACAATGTACTACACTGTGCATTTCGTCTAATGCGGGTTTTTCAGTAAATTCTAAGTTTTTCAGTGCAACTCACTCATAAACAATGTACTACACTGTGCATTTCGTCTAATGCGGGTTTTTCAGTAAATTCTAAGTTTTTCAGTGCAACTCACTCATATACAATGTACTACACTGTGCATTTCGTCTAATGCGGATTTTTCAGTAAATTCTAAGTTTTTCAGTGCAACTCACTCATATACAATGTACTACACTGTGCATTTCCTCTAATGCGGGTTTTTCAGTAAATTCTAAGTTTTTCAGTGCAACTCACTCATATACTATGTACTACACTGTGCATTTCGTCTAATGCGGGTTTTTCAGTAAATTCTAAGTTTTTCAGTGCAACTCACTCATATACAATGTACTACACTGTGCATTTCTTCTAATGCGGGTTTTTCAGTAAATTCTAAGTTTTTCAGTGCAACTAACTCATATACAATGTACTACACTGTGCATTTCGTCTCATGCGGGTTTTTCAGTAAATTCTAAGTTTTTCAGTGCAACTCACTCATATACTATGTACTACACTGTGCATTTCGTCTAATGCGGGTTTTTCAGTAAATTCTAAGTTTTTCAGTGCAACTCACTCATATACAATGTACTACACTGTGCATTTCGTCTAATGCGGGTTTTTCAGTAAATTCTAAGTTTTTCAGTGCAACTCACTCATATACAATGTACTACACTGTGCATTTCGTCTAATGCGGGTTTTTCAGTAAATTCTAAGTTTTTTAGTGCAACTAACGCATATACAATGTACTACACTGTGCATTTCGTCTAATGCGTGTTTTTCAGTAAATTCTAAGTTTTTCAGTGCAACTCACTCATATACAATGTACTACACTGTGCATTTCGTCTAATGCGGGTTTTTCAGTAAATTCTAAGTTTTTCAGTGCAACTCACTCATATACAATGTACTACACTGTGCATTTCGTCTAATGCGTGTTTTTCAGTAAATTCTAAGTTTTTCAGTGCAACTCACTCATATACAATGTACTACACTGTGCATTTCGTCTAATGCGGGTTTTTCAGTAAATTCTAAGTTTTTCAGTGCAACTCACTCATATACAATGTACTACACTGTGCATTTCGTCTAATGCGGGTTTTTCAGTAAATTCTAAGTTTTTCAGTGCAACTCACTCATATACAATGTACTACACTGTGCATTTCGTCTAATGCGGGTTTTTCAGTAAATTCTAAGTTTTTCAGTGCAACTCACTCATATACAATGTACTACACTGTGCATTTCGTCTAATGCGGGTTTTTCAGTAAATTCTAAGTTTTTCAGTGCAACTCACTCATATACTATGTACTACACTGTGCATTTCGTCTAATGCGGGTTTTTCAGTAAATTCTAAGTTTTTCAGTGCAACTCACTCATATACAATGTACTACACTGTGCATTTCGTCTAATGCGGGTTTTTCAGTAAATTCTAAGTTTTTCAGTGCAACTCACTCATATACAATGTACTACACTGTGCATTTCGTCTAATGCGGGTTTTTCAGTAAATTCTAAGTTTTTCAGTGCAACTCACTCATATACAATGTACTACACTGTGCATTTCGTCTAATGCGGGTTTTTCAGTAAATTCTAAGTTTTTCAGTGCAACTCACTCATATACAATGTACTACACTGTGCATTTCTTCTAATGCGGGTTTTTCAGTAAATTCTAAGTTTTTCAGTGCAACTCACTCATATACAATGTACTACACTGTGCATTTCGTCTAATGCGGGTGTTTCAGTAAATTCTAAGTTTTTCAGTGCAACTCACTCATATACAATGTACTACACTGTGCATTTCTTCTAATGCGGGTTTTTCAGTAAATTCTAAGTTTTTCAGTGCAACTCACTCATATACAATGTACTACACTGTGCATTTCGTCTAATGCGGGTTTTTCAGTAAATTCTAAGTTTTTCAGTGCAACTCACTCATATACAATGTACTACACTGTGCATTTCGTCTAATGCGGGTTTTCAGTAAATTCTAAGTTTTTCAGTGCAACTCACTCATATACAATGTACTACACTGTGCATTTCGTCTAATGCGGGTTTTTCAGTAAATTAAAGTTTTTCAGTGTAACTCACTCATATACAATGTACTACACTGTGCATTTCGTCTAATGCGGGTTTTTCAGTAAATTCTAAGTTTTTCAGTGCAACTCACTCATATACTATGTACTACACTGTGCATTTCGTCTAATGCGGGTTTTCAGTAAATTCTAATTTTTTCAGTGCAACTAACGCATATACAATGTACTACACTGTGCATTTCGTCTAATGCGGGTTTTTCAGTAAATTCTAAGTTTTTCAGTGCAACTCACTCATATACAATGTACTACAGTGTGCATTTCGTCTAATGCGGGTTTTTCAGTAAATTCTAAGTTTTTCAGTGCAACTCACTCATATACAATGTACTACACTGTGCATTTCATCTAATGCGGGTTTTTCAGTAAATTCTAAGTTTTTCAGTGCAACTCACTCATATACAATGTACTACACTGTGCATTTCGTCTAATGCGGGTTTTTCAGTAAATTCTAAGTTTTTCAGTGCAACTCACTCATATACTATGTACTACACTGTGCATTTCGTCTAATGCGGGTTTTTCAGTAAATTCTAAGTTTTTCAGTGCAACTCACTCATATACAATGTACTACACTGTGCATTTCGTCTAATGCGGGTTTTTCAGTAAATTCTAAGTTTTTCAGTGCAACTCACTCATATACAATGTACTACACTGTGCATTTCGTCTAATGCGGGTTTTTCAGTAAATTCTAAGTTTTTCAGTGCAACTCACTCATATACAATGTACTACACTGTGCATTTCGTCTAATGCGGGTTTTTCAGTAAATTCTAAGTTTTTCAGTGCAACTCACTCATATACAATGTACTACACTGTGCATTTCTTCTAATGCGGGTTTTTCAGTAAATTCTAAGTTTTTCAGTGCAACTCACTCATATACAATGTACTACACTGTGCATTTCGTCTAATGCGGGTGTTTCAGTAAATTCTAAGTTTTTCAGTGCAACTCACTCATATACAATGTACTACACTGTGCATTTCTTCTAATGCGGGTTTTTCAGTAAATTCTAAGTTTTTCAGTGCAACTCACTCATATACAATGTACTACACTGTGCATTTCGTCTAATGCGGGTTTTTCAGTAAATTCTAAGTTTTTCAGTGCAACTCACTCATATACAATGTACTACACTGTGCATTTCGTCTAATGCGGGTTTTCAGTAAATTCTAAGTTTTTCAGTGCAACTCACTCATATACAATGTACTACACTGTGCATTTCGTCTAATGCGGGTTTTTCAGTAAATTAAAGTTTTTCAGTGTAACTCACTCATATACAATGTACTACACTGTGCATTTCGTCTAATGCGGGTTTTTCAGTAAATTCTAAGTTTTTCAGTGCAACTCACTCATATACTATGTACTACACTGTGCATTTCGTCTAATGCGGGTTTTCAGTAAATTCTAATTTTTTCAGTGCAACTAACGCATATACAATGTACTACACTGTGCATTTCGTCTAATGCGGGTTTTTCAGTAAATTCTAAGTTTTTCAGTGCAACTCACTCATATACAATGTACTACAGTGTGCATTTCGTCTAATGCGGGTTTTTCAGTAAATTCTAAGTTTTTCAGTGCAACTCACTCATATACAATGTACTACACTGTGCATTTCATCTAATGCGGGTTTTTCAGTAAATTCTAAGTTTTTCAGTGCAAATCACTCATATACAATGTACTACACTGTGCATTTCGTCTAATGCGGGTTTTTCAGTAAATTCTAAGTTTTTCAGTGCAACTCACTCATATACTATGTACTACACTGTGCATTTTGTCTAATGCGGGTTTTTCAGTAAATTCTAAGTTTTTCAGTGCAACTCACTCATATACAATGTACTACACTGTGCATTTCGTCTAATGCGGGTTTTTCAGTAAATTCTAAGTTTTTCAGTGCAACTCACTCAAATACAATGTACTACACTGTGCATTTCGTCTAATGCGGGTTTTTCAGTAAATTCTAAGTTTTTCAGTGCAACTCACTCATATACAATATACTACACTGTGCATTTCTTCTAATGCGGGTTTTTCAGTAAATTCTAAGTTTTTCAGTGCAACTAACTCATATACAATGTACTACACTGTGCATTTCGTCTAATGCGGGTTTTTCAGTAAATTCTAAGTTTTTCAGTGCAACTCACTCATATACAATGTACTACACTGTGCATTTCGTCTAATGCGGGTTTTTCAGTAAATTCTAAGTTTTTCAGTGCAACTCACTCATATACAATGTACTACACTGTGCATTTCGTCTAATGCGGGTTTTTCAGTAAATTCTAAGTTTTTCAGTGCAACTCACTCATATACAATGTACTACACTGTGCATTTCGTCTAATGCGGGTTTTTCAGTAAATTCTAAGTTTTTCAGTGCAACTCACTCATATACAATGTACTACACTGTGCATTTCGTCTAATGCGGGTTTTTCAGTAAATTCTAAGTTTTTTAGTGCAACTAACGCATATACAATGTACTACACTGTGCATTTCGTCTAATGCGGGTTTTTCAGTAAATTCTAAGTTTTTCAGTGCAACTCACTCATATACAATGTACTACACTGTGCATTTCGTCTAATGCGGGTTTTTCAGTAAATTCTAAGTTTTTCAGTGCAACTCACTCATATACAATGTACTACACTGTGCATTTCGTCTAATGCGGGTTTTTCAGTAAATTCTAAGTTTTTCAGTGCAACTCACTCATATACAATGTACTACACTGTGCATTTCGTCTAATGCGGGTTTTTCAGTAAATTCTAATTTTTTTAGTGCAACTCACTCATATACAATGTACTACACTGTGCATTTCGTCTAATGCGTGTTTTTCAGTAAATTCTAAGTTTTTCAGTGCAACTCACTCATATACTATGTACTACACTGTGCATTTCGTCTAATGCGGGTTTTCAGTAAATTCTAATTTTTTCAGTGCAACTAACGCATATACAATGTACTACACTGTGCATTTCGTCTAATGCGGGTTTTTCAGTAAATTCTAAGTTTTTCAGTGCAACTCACTCATATACAATGTACTACAGTGTGCATTTCGTCTAATGCGGGTTTTTCAGTAAATTCTAAGTTTTTCAGTGCAACTCACTCATATACAATGTACTACACTGTGCATTTCATCTAATGCGGGTTTTTCAGTAAATTCTAAGTTTTTCAGTGCAAATCAC
>NW_028228093.1:0-35638 GCF_978045245.1 Mus caroli | reverse complement strand
GGTTTCTTCAGTAAATTCTAAGTTTTTCAGTGCAACTCACTCATATACAATGTACTACACTGTGCATTTCGTCTAATGCGGGTTTTTCAGTAAATTCTAAGTTTTTCAGTGCAACTCACTCATATACAATGTACTATACTGTGCATTTCGTATAATGCGGGTTTTTCAGTAAATTCTAAGTTTTTCAGTGCAACTCACTCATATACAATGTACTACACTGTGCATTTCGTCTAATGCGGGTTTTTCAGTAAATTCTAAGTTTTTCAGTGCAACTCACTCATATACAATGTACTATACTGTGCATTTCGTCTAATGCGGGTTTTTCAGTAAATTCTAAGTTTTTCAGTGCAAACTCACTCATATACTATGTACTACACTGTGCATTTCGTCTAATGCGGGTTTTTCAGTAAATTCTAAGTTTTTCAGTGCAACTCACTCATATACAATGTACTACACTGTGCATTTCGTCTAATGCGGGTTTTTCAGTAAATTCTAAGTTTTTCAGTCAAACTCACTCATATACTATATACTACACTGTGCATTTCGTCTAATGCGGGTTTTTCAGTAAATTCTAATTTTTTCAGTGCAACTCACTCATATACAATGTACTACACTGTGCATTTCGTCTAATGCGGGTTTTTCAGTAAATTCTAAGTTTTTCAGTGCAACTCACTCATATACAATGTACTACACTGTGCATTTCGTCTAATGCTGGTTTTTCAGTAAATTCTAAGTTTTTCAGTGCAACTCACTCATATACAATGTACTACACTGTGCATTTCGTCTAATGCGGGTTTTTCAGTAAATTCTAAGTTTTTCAGTGCAACTCACTCATATACAATGTACTACACTGTGCATTTCGTCTAATGCGGGTTTTTCAGTAAATTCTAAGTTTTTCAGTGCAACTCACTCATATACAATGTACTACACTGTGCAATTTCGTCTAATGCGGGTTTTTCAGTAAATTCTAAGTTTTTCATTGCAACTCACTCATATACAATGTACTACACTGTGCATTTCGTCTAATGCGGGTTTTTCAGTAAATTCTAAGTTTTTCAGTGCAACTCACTCATATACAATGTACTACACTGTGCATTTCGTCTAATGCTGGTTTTTCAGTAAATTCTAAGTTTTTCAGTGCAACTCACTCATATACTTTATACTACACTGTGCATTTCGTCTAATGCGGGTTTTTCAGTAAATTCTAAGTTTTTCGGTGCAACTCACTCATATACTATATACTACACTGTGCATTTCGTCTAATGCGGGTTTTTCAGTAAATTCTAAGTTTTTCAGTGCAACTCACTCATATACAATGTACTACACTGTGCATTTCGTCTAATGCGGGTTTTTCAGTAAATTCTAAGTTTTTCAGTGCAACTCACTCATATACAATGTACTACACTGTGCATTTCGTCTAATGCGGGTTTTTCAGTAAATTCTAAGTTTTTCATTGCAACTCACTCATATACAATGTACTACACTGTGCATTTCGTCTAATGCGGGTTTTTCAGTAAATTCTAAGTTTTTCAGTGCAACTCACTCATATACAATGTACTACACTGTGCATTTCGTCTAATGCTGGTTTTTCAGTAAATTCTAAGTTTTTCAGTGCAACTCACTCATATACAATGTACTACACTGTGCATTTCGTCTAATGCGGGTTTTTCAGTAAATTCTAAGTTTTTCAGTGCAACTCACTCATATACAATGTACTACACTGTGCATTTCGTCTAATGCGGGTTTTTCAGTAAATTCTAAGTTTTTCAGTGCAACTCACTCATATACAGTGTACTACACTGTGCATTTCGTCTAATGCGGGTTTTTCAGTAAATTCTAAGTTTTTCAGTGCAACTCACTCATGTACAATGTACTACACTGTGCATTTCGTCTAATTCGGGTTTTTCAGTAAATTCTAAGTTTTTCAGTGCAACTCACTCATATACAATGTACTACACTGTGCATTTCGTCTAATGCGGGTTTTTCAGTAAATTCTAAGTTTTTCAGTGCAACTCACTCATATACTATGTACTACACTGTGCATTTCGTCTAATGCGGGTTTTTCAGTAAATTCTAAGTTTTTCAGTGCAACTCACTCATATACAATGTACTACACTGTGCATTTCGTCTAATGCGGGTATTTCAGTAAATTCTAAGTTTTTCAGTGCAACTCACTCATATACTATGTACTACACTGTGCATTTCGTCTAATGCGGGTTTTCAGTAAATTCTAAGTTATTCAGTGGAACTCACTCATATACAATGTACTGCACTGTGCATTTCGTCTAATGCGGGTTTTTCAGTAAATTCTAAGTTTTTCGGTGCAACTCACTCATATACTATATACTACACTGTGCATTTCGTCTAATGCGGGTTTTTCAGTTAATTCTAAGTTTTTCAGTGCAACTCACTCATATACAATGTACTATACTGTGCATTTCGTCTAATGCGGGTTTTTCAGTAAATTCTAAGTTTTTCAGTGCAACTCACTCATATACAATGTACTACACTGTGCATTTCGTCTAATGCGGGTTTTTCAGTAAATTCTAAGTTTTTCAGTGCAACTCACTCATATACTATGTACTACACTGTGCATTTCGTCTAATGCGGGTTTTTCAGTAAATTCTAAGTTATTCAGTGGAACTCACTCATATACAATGTACTGCACTGTGCATTTCGTCTAATGCGGGTTTTTCAGTAAATTCTAAGTTTTTCGGTGCAACTCACTCATATACTATATACTACACTGTGCATTTCGTCTAATGCGGGTTTTTCAGTAAATTCTAAGTTTTTCAGTGCAACTCACTCATATACAATGTACTACACTGTGCATTTCTTCTAATGCGGGTTTTTCAGTAAATTCTAAGTTTTTCAGTGCAACTCACTCATATACAATGTACTACACTGTGCATTTCGTCTAATGCTGGTTTTTCAGTAAATTCTAAGTTTTTCAGTGCAACTCACTCATATACAATGTACTACACTGTGCATTTCGTCTAAAGCGGGTTTTTCAGTAAATTCTAAGTTTTTCAGTGCAACTCACTCATATACAATGTACTACACTGTGCATTTCGTCTAATGCGGGTTTTTCAGTAAATTCTAAGTTTTTCAAGTGCAACTCACTCATATACAATGTACTATACTGTGCATTTCGTATAATGCGGGTTTTTCAGTAAATTCTAAGTTTTTCAGTGCAACTCACTCATATACAATGTACTACACTGTGCATTTCGTCTAATGCGGGTTTTTCAGTAAATTCTAAGTTTTTCAGTGCAACTCACTCATATACAATGTACTATACTGTGCATTTCGTCTAATGCGGGTTTTTCAGTAAATTCTAAGTTTTTCAGTGCAACTCACTCATATACTATGTACTACACTGTGCATTTCGTCTAATGCGGGTTTTTCAGTAAATTCTAAGTTTTTCAGTGCAACTCACTCATATACAATGTACTACACTGTGCATTTCGTCTAATGCGGGTTTTTCAGTAAATTCTAAGTTTTTCAGTCAAACTCACTCATATACTATATACTACACTGTGCATTTCGTCTAATGCGGGTTTTTCAGTAAATTCTAATTTTTTCAGTGCAACTCACTCATATACAATGTACTACACTGTGCATTTCGTCTAATGCGGGTTTTTCAGTAAATTCTAAGTTTTTCAGTGCAACTCACTCATATACAATGTACTACACTGTGCATTTCGTCTAATGCTGGTTTTTCAGTAAATTCTAAGTTTTTCAGTGCAACTCACTCATATACAATGTACTACACTGTGCATTTCGTCTAATGCGGGTTTTTCAGTAAATTCTAAGTTTTTCAGTGCAACTCACTCATATACAATGTACTACACTGTGCATTTCGTCTAATGCGGGTTTTTCAGTAAATTCTAAGTTTTTCAGTGCAACTCACTCATATACAATGTACTACACTGTGCATTTCGTCTAATGCGGGTTTTTCAGTAAATTCTAAGTTTTTCATTGCAACTCACTCATATACAATGTACTACACTGTGCATTTCGTCTAATGCGGGTTTTTCAGTAAATTCTAAGTTTTTCAGTGCAACTCACTCATATACAATGTACTACACTGTGCATTTCGTCTAATGCTGGTTTTTCAGTAAATTCTAAGTTTTTCAGTGCAACTCACTCATATACTATATACTACACTGTGCATTTCGTCTAATGCGGGTTTTTCAGTAAATTCTAAGTTTTTCGGTGCAACTCACTCATATACTATATACTACACTGTGCATTTCGTCTAATGCGGGTTTTTCAGTAAATTCTAAGTTTTTCAGTGCAACTCACTCATATACAATGTACTACACTGTGCATTTCGTCTAATGCGGGTTTTTCAGTAAATTCTAAGTTTTTCAGTGCAACTCACTCATATACAATGTACTACACTGTGCATTTCGTCTAATGCGGGTTTTTCAGTAAATTCTAAGTTTTTCATTGCAACTCACCTCATATACAATGTACTACACTGTGCATTTCGTCTAATGCGGGTTTTTCAGTAAATTCTAAGTTTTTCAGTGCAACTCACTCATATACAATGTACTACACTGTGCATTTCGTCTAATGCTGGTTTTTCAGTAAATTCTAAGTTTTTCAGTGCAACTCACTCATATACAATGTACTACACTGTGCATTTCGTCTAATGCGGGTTTTTCAGTAAATTCTAAGTTTTTCAGTGCAACTCACTCATATACAATGTACTACACTGTGCATTTCGTCTAATGCGGGTTTTTCAGTAAATTCTAAGTTTTTCAGTGCAACTCACTCATATACAGTGTACTACACTGTGCATTTCGTCTAATGCGGGTTTTTCAGTAAATTCTAAGTTTTTCAGTGCAACTCACTCATGTACAATGTACTACACTGTGCATTTCGTCTAATTCGGGTTTTTCAGTAAATTCTAAGTTTTTCAGTGCAACTCACTCATATACAATGTACTACACTGTGCATTTCGTCTAATGCGGGTTTTTCAGTAAATTCTAAGTTTTTCAGTGCAACTCACTCATATACTATGTACTACACTGTGCATTTCGTCTAATGCGGGTTTTTCAGTAAATTCTAAGTTTTTCAGTGCAACTCACTCATATACAATGTACTACACTGTGCGTTTCGTCTAATGCGGGTATTTCAGTAAATTCTAAGTTTTTCAGTGCAACTCACTCATATACTATGTACTACACTGTGCATTTCGTCTAATGCGGGTTTTCAGTAAATTCTAAGTTATTCAGTGGAACTCACTCATATACAATGTACTGCACTGTGCATTTCGTCTAATGCGGGTTTTTCAGTAAATTCTAAGTTTTTCGGTGCAACTCACTCATATACTATATACTACACTGTGCATTTCGTCTAATGCGGGTTTTTCAGTTAATTCTAAGTTTTTCAGTGCAACTCACTCATATACAATGTACTATACTGTGCATTTCGTCTAATGCGGGTTTTTCAGTAAATTCTAAGTTTTTCAGTGCAACTCACTCATATACAATGTACTACACTGTGCATTTCGTCTAATGCGGGTTTTTCAGTAAATTCTAAGTTTTTCAGTGCAACTCACTCATATACTATGTACTACACTGTGCATTTCGTCTAATGCGGGTTTTTCAGTAAATTCTAAGTTATTCAGTGGAACTCACTCATATACAATGTACTGCACTGTGCATTTCGTCTAATGCGGGTTTTTCAGTAAATTCTAAGTTTTTCGGTGCAACTCACTCATATACAATATACTACACTGTGCATTTCGTCTAATGTGGGTTTTTCAGTAAATTCTAAGTTTTTCAGTGCAACTCACTCATATACAATGTACTACACTGTGCATTTCTTCTAATGCGGGTTTTTCAGTAAATTCTAAGTTTTTCAGTACAACTCACTCATATACAATGTACTATACTGTGCATTTCGTATAATGCGGGTTTTTCAGTAAATTCTAAGTTTTTCAGTGCAACTCACTCATATACTATATACTACACTGTGCATTTCGTCTAATGCGGGTTTTTCAGTAAATTCTAAGTTTTTCAGTGCAACTCACTCATATACAATGTACTACACTGTGCATTTCGTCTAATGCGGGTTTTTCAGTAAATTCTAAGTTTTTCAGTGCAACTCACTCATATACAATGTACTACACTGTGCATTTCGTCTAATGCTGGTTTTTCAGTAAATTCTAAGTTTTTCAGTGCAACTCACTCATATACAATGTACTACACTGTGCATTTCGTCTAAAGCGGGTTTTTCAGTAAATTCTAAGTTTTTCAGTGCAACTCACTCATATACAATGTACTACACTGTGCATTTCGTCTAATGCGGGTTTTTCAGTAAATTCTAAGTTTTTCAGTGCAACTCACTCATATACAATGTACTATACTGTGCATTTCGTATAATGCGGGTTTTTCAGTAAATTCTAAGTTTTTCAGTGCAACTCACTCATATACAATGTACTACACTGTGCATTTCGTCTAATGCGGGTTTTTCAGTAAATTCTAAGTTTTTCAGTGCAACTCACTCATATACAATGTACTATACTGTGCATTTCGTCTAATGCGGGTTTTTCAGTAAATTCTAAGTTTTTCAGTGCAACTCACTCATATACTATGTACTACACTGTGCATTTCGTCTAATGCGGGTTTTTCAGTAAATTCTAAGTTTTTCAGTGCAACTCACTCATATACAATGTACTACACTGTGCATTTCGTCTAATGCGGGTTTTTCAGTAAATTCTAAGTTTTTCAGTCAAACTCACTCATATACTATATACTACACTGTGCATTTCGTCTAATGCGGGTTTTTCAGTAAATTCTAATTTTTTCAGTGCAACTCACTCATATACAATGTACTACACTGTGCATTTCGTCTAATGCGGGTTTTTCAGTAAATTCTAAGTTTTTCAGTGCAACTCACTCATATACAATGTACTACACTGTGCATTTCGTCTAATGCTGGTTTTTCAGTAAATTCTAAGTTTTTCAGTGCAACTCACTCATATACAATGTACTACACTGTGCATTTCGTCTAATGCGGGTTTTTCAGTAAATTCTAAGTTTTTCAGTGCAACTCACTCATATACAATGTACTACACTGTGCATTTCGTCTAATGCGGGTTTTTCAGTAAATTCTAAGTTTTTCAGTGCAACTCACTCATATACAATGTACTACACTGTGCATTTCGTCTAATGCGGGTTTTTCAGTAAATTCTAAGTTTTTCATTGCAACTCACTCATATACAATGTACTACACTGTGCATTTCGTCTAATGCGGGTTTTTCAGTAAATTCTAAGTTTTTCAGTGCAACTCACTCATATACAATGTACTACACTGTGCATTTCGTCTAATGCTGGTTTTTCAGTAAATTCTAAGTTTTTCAGTGCAACTCACTCATATACAATGTACTACACTGTGCATTTCGTCTAATGCGGGTTTTTCAGTAAATTCTAAGTTTTTCAGTGCAACTCACTCATATACAATGTACTACACTGTGCATTTCGTCTAATGCGGGTTTTTCAGTAAATTCTAAGTTTTTCAGTGCAACTCACTCATATACAGTGTACTACACTGTGCATTTCGTCTAATGCGGGTTTTTCAGTAAATTCTAAGTTTTTCAGTGCAACTCACTCATGTACAATGTACTACACTGTGCATTTCGTCTAATTCGGGTTTTTCAGTAAATTCTAAGTTTTTCAGTGCAACTCACTCATATACAATGTACTACACTGTGCATTTCGTCTAATGCGGGTTTTTCAGTAAATTCTAAGTTTTTCAGTGCAACTCACTCATATACAATGTACTGCACTGTGCATTTTGTCGAATGCGAGTTTTTCAGTAAATTCTAAGTTTTTCAGTGCAACTCACTCATATACTATATACTACACTGTGCATTTCGTCTAATGCGGGTTTTTCAGTAAATTCTAAGTTTTTCGGTGCAACTCACTCATATACTATATACTACACTGTGCATTTCGTCTAATGCGGGTTTTTCAGTAAATTCTAAGTTTTTCAGTGCAACTCACTCATATACAATGTACTACACTGTGCATTTCTTCTAATGCGGGTTTTTCAGTAAATTCTAAGTTTTTCAGTGCAACTCACTCATATACAATGTACTACACTGTGCATTTCGTCTAATGCGGGTTTTTCAGTAAATTCTAAGTTTTTCAGTGCAACTCACTCATATACAATGTACTATACTGTGCATTTCGTCTAATGCGGGTTTTTCAGTAAATTCTAAGTTTTTCAGTGCAACTCACTCATATAATATATACTACACTGTGCATTTCGTCTAATGCGGGTTTTTCAGTAAATTCTAAGTTTTTCAGTGCAACTCACTCATATACAATGTTCTACACTCTGCATTTCGTCTAATGCAGGTTTTTCGGTAAATTCTAAGTTTTTCAGTGCAACTCACTCATATACAATGTACTACACTGTGCATTTCATCTAATGCGGGTTTTTCAGTAAATTCTAAGTTTTTCAGTGCAACTCACTCATGTACAATGTACTACACTGTGCATTTCGTCTAATTCGGGTTTTTCAGTAAATTCTAAGTTTTTCAGTGCAACTCACTCATATACAATGTACTACACTTTGCATTTCGTCTAATGCGGGTTTTTCAGTAAATTCTAAGTTTTTCAGTGCAACTCACTCATATACAATGTACTACACTGTGCATTTCGTCTAATGCGGGTTTTTCAGTAAATTCTAAGTTTTTCAGTGCAACTCACTCATATACAATGTACTACACTGTGCATTTCGTCTAATGCGGGTTTTTCAGTAAATTCTAAGTTTTTCAGTGCAACTCACTCATATACTATGTACTACACTGTGCATTTCGTCTAATGCGGGTTTTTCAGTAAATTCTAAGTTTTTCAGTGCAACTCACTCATATACTATGTACTACACTGTGCATTTCGTCTAATGCGGGTTTTTCAGTAAATTCTAAGTTTTTCAGTGCAACTCACTCATATACAATGTACTACACTGTGCATTTCGTCTAATGCGGGTTTTTCAGTAAATTCTAAGTTTTTCAGTGCAACTCACTCATATACTATATACTACACTGTGCATTTCGTCTAATGCGGGTTTTTCAGTAAATTCTAAGTTTTTCGGTGCAACTCACTCATATACTATATACTACACTGTGCATTTCGTCTAATGCGGGTTTTTCAGTAAATTCTAAGTTTTTCAGTGCAACTCACTCATATACAATGTACTACACTGTGCATTTCGTCTAATGCGGGTTTTTCAGTAAATTCTAAGTTTTTCAGTGCAACTCACTCATATACAATGTACTACACTGTGCATTTCGTCTAATGCTGGTTTTTCAGTAAATTCTAAGTTTTTCATTGCAACTCACTCATATACAATGTACTACACTGTGCATTTCGTCTAATGCGGGTTTTTCAGTAAATTCTAAGTTTTTCAGTGCAACTCACTCATATACAATGTACTACACTGTGCATTTCGTCTAATGCTGGTTTTTCAGTAAATTCTAAGTTTTTCAGTGCAACTCACTCATATACAATGTACTACACTGTGCATTTCGTCTAATGCGGGTTTTTCAGTAAATTCTAAGTTTTTCAGTGCAACTCACTCATATACAATGTACTACACTGTGCATTTCGTCTAATGCGGGTTTTTCAGTAAATTCTAAGTTTTTCAGTGCAACTCACTCATATACAGTGTACTACACTGTGCATTTCGTCTAATGCGGGTTTTTCAGTAAATTCTAAGTTTTTCAGTGCAACTCACTCATGTACAATGTACTACACTGTGCATTTCGTCTAATTCGGGTTTTTCAGTAAATTCTAAGTTTTTCAGTGCAACTCACTCATATACAATGTACTACACTGTGCATTTCGTCTAATGCGGGTTTTTCAGTAAATTCTAAGTTTTTCAGTGCAACTCACTCATATACTATGTACTACACTGTGCATTTCGTCTAATGCGGGTTTTTCAGTAAATTCTAAGTTTTTCAGTGCAACTCACTCATATACAATGTACTACACTGTGCATTTCGTCTAATGCGGGTATTTCAGTAAATTCTAAGTTTTTCAGTGCAACTCACTCATATACTATGTACTACACTGTGCATTTCGTCTAATGCGGGTTTTCAGTAAATTCTAAGTTATTCAGTGGAACTCACTCATATACAATGTACTGCACTGTGCATTTCGTCTAATGCGGGTTTTTCAGTAAATTCTAAGTTTTTCGGTGCAACTCACTCATATACTATATACTACACTGTGCATTTCGTCTAATGCGGGTTTTTCAGTTAATTCTAAGTTTTTCAGTGCAACTCACTCATATACAATGTACTATACTGTGCATTTCGTCTAATGCGGGTTTTTCAGTAAATTCTAAGTTTTTCAGTGCAACTCACTCATATACAATGTACTACACTGTGCATTTCGTCTAATGCGGGTTTTTCAGTAAATTCTAAGTTTTTCAGTGCAACTCACTCATATACTATGTACTACACTGTGCATTTCGTCTAATGCGGGTTTTTCAGTAAATTCTAAGTTATTCAGTGGAACTCACTCATATACAATGTACTGCACTGTGCATTTCGTCTAATGCGGGTTTTTCAGTAAATTCTAAGTTTTTCGGTGCAACTCACTCATATACAATATACTACACTGTGCATTTCGTCTAATGTGGGTTTTTCAGTAAATTCTAAGTTTTTCAGTGCAACTCACTCATATACAATGTACTACACTGTGCATTTCTTCTAATGCGGGTTTTTCAGTAAATTCTAAGTTTTTCAGTACAACTCACTCATATACAATGTACTATACTGTGCATTTCGTATAATGCGGGTTTTTCAGTAAATTCTAAGTTTTTCAGTGCAACTCACTCATATACTATATACTACACTGTGCATTTCGTCTAATGCGGGTTTTTCAGTAAATTCTAAGTTTTTCAGTGCAACTCACTCATATACAATGTACTACACTGTGCATTTCGTCTAATGCGGGTTTTTCAGTAAATTCTAAGTTTTTCAGTGCAACTCACTCATATACAATGTACTACACTGTGCATTTCGTCTAATGCTGGTTTTTCAGTAAATTCTAAGTTTTTCAGTGCAACTCACTCATATACAATGTACTACACTGTGCATTTCGTCTAAAGCGGGTTTTTCAGTAAATTCTAAGTTTTTCAGTGCAACTCACTCATATACAATGTACTACACTGTGCATTTCGTCTAATGCGGATTTTTCAGTAAATTCTAAGTTTTTCAGTGCAACTCACTCATATACAATGTACTATACTGTGCATTTCGTATAATGCGGGTTTTTCAGTAAATTCTAAGTTTTTCAGTGCAACTCACTCATATACAATGTACTACACTGTGCATTTCGTCTAATGCGGGTTTTTCAGTAAATTCTAAGTTTTTCAGTGCAACTCACTCATATACAATGTACTATACTGTGCATTTCGTCTAATGCGGGTTTTTCAGTAAATTCTAAGTTTTTCAGTGCAACTCACTCATATACTATGTACTACACTGTGCATTTCGTCTAATGCGGGTTTTTCAGTAAATTCTAAGTTTTTCAGTGCAACTCACTCATATACAATGTACTACACTGTGCATTTCGTCTAATGCGGGTTTTTCAGTAAATTCTAAGTTTTTCAGTCAAACTCACTCATATACTATATACTACACTGTGCATTTCGTCTAATGCGGGTTTTTCAGTAAATTCTAATTTTTTCAGTGCAACTCACTCATATACAATGTACTACACTGTGCATTTCGTCTAATGCGGGTTTTTCAGTAAATTCTAAGTTTTTCAGTGCAACTCACTCATATACAATGTACTACACTGTGCATTTCGTCTAATGCTGGTTTTTCAGTAAATTCTAAGTTTTTCAGTGCAACTCACTCATATACAATGTACTACACTGTGCATTTCGTCTAAAGCGGGTTTTTCAGTAAATTCTAAGTTTTTCAGTGCAACTCACTCATATACAATGTACTACACTGTGCATTTCGTCTAATGCGGGTTTTTCAGTAAATTCTAAGTTTTTCAGTGCAACTCACTCATATACAATGTACTACACTGTGCATTTCGTCTAATGCGGGTTTTTCAGTAAATTCTAAGTTTTTCAGTGCAACTCACTCATATACAATGTACTACACTGTGCATTTAGTCTAATGCGGGTTTTTCAGTAAATTCTAAGTTTTTCAGTGCAACTCACTCATATACAATGTACTACACTGTGCATTTCGTCTAATGCTGGTTTTTCAGTAAATTCTAAGTTTTTCAGTGCAACTCACTCATATACAATGTACTACACTGTGCATTTCGTCTAATGCGGGTTTTTCAGTAAATTCTAAGTTTTTCAGTGCAACTCACTCATATACTATGTACTACACTGTGCATTTCGTCTAATGCGGGTTTTTCAGTAAATTCTAAGTTTTTCAGTGCAACTCACTCATATACAATGTACTGCACTGTGCATTTTGTCGAATGCGGGTTTTTCAGTAAATTCTAAGTTTTTCAGTGCAACTCACTCATATACTATATACTACACTGTGCATTTCGTCTAATGCGGGTTTTTCAGTAAATTCTAAGTTTTTCGGTGCAACTCACTCATATACTATATACTACACTGTGCATTTCGTCTAATGCGGGTTTTTCAGTAAATTCTAAGTTTTTCAGTGCAACTCACTCATATACAATGTACTACACTGTGCATTTCTTCTAATGCGGGTTTTTCAGTAAATTCTAAGTTTTTCAGTGCAACTCACTCATATACAATGTACTACACTGTGCATTTCGTCTAATGCGGGTTTTTCAGTAAATTCTAAGTTTTTCAGTGCAACTCACTCATATACAATGTACTATACTGTGCATTTCGTCTAATGCGGGTTTTTCAGTAAATTCTAAGTTTTTCAGTGCAACTCACTCATATAATATATACTACACTGTGCATTTCGTCTAATGCGGGTTTTTCAGTAAATTCTAAGTTTTTCAGTGCAACTCACTCATATACAATGTTCTACACTCTGCATTTCGTCTAATGCAGGTTTTTCAGTAAATTCTAAGTTTTTCAGTGCAACTCACTCATATACAATGTACTACACTGTGCATTTCATCTAATGCGGGTTTTTCAGTAAATTCTAAGTTTTTCAGTGCAACTCACTCATATACAATGTACTACACTGTGCATTTCGTCTAATGCGGGTTTTTCAGTAAATTCTAAGTTTTTCAGTGCAACTCACTCATATACAATGTACTACACTGTGCATTTCGTCTAAAGCGGGTTTTTCAGTAAATTCTAAGTTTTTCAGTGCAACTCACTCATATACAATGTACTACACTGTGCATTTCGTCTAATGCGGGTTTTTCAGTAAATTCTAAGTTTTTCAGTGCAACTCACTCATATACTATGTACTACACTGTGCATTTCGTCTAATGCAGGTTTTTCAGTAAATTCTAAGTTTTTCAGTGCAACTCACTCATATACTATGTACTACACTGTGCATTTCGTCTAATGCGGGTTTTTCAGTAAATTCTAAGTTTTTCAGTACAACTCACTCATGTACAATGTACTACACTGTGCATTTCGTCTAATGAGGGTTTTTCAGTAAATTCTAAGTTTTTCAGTGCAACTCACTCATGTACAATGTACTACACTGTGCATTTCGTCTAATGCGGGTTTTTCAGTAAATTCTAAGTTTTTCAGTGCAACTCACTCATGTACAATGTACTACACTGTGCATTTCGTCTAATTCGGGTTTTTCAGTAAATTCTAAGTTTTTCAGTGCAACTCACTCATATACAATGTACTACACTTTGCATTTCGTCTAATGCGGGTTTTTCAGTAAATTCTAAGTTTTTCATTGCAACTCACTCATATACAATGTACTACACTGTGCATTTCGTCTAATGCGGGTTTTTCAGTAAATTCTAAGTTTTTCAGTGCAACTCACTCATATACAATGTACTACACTGTGCATTTCGTCTAATGCTGGTTTTTCAGTAAATTCTAAGTTTTTCAGTGCAACTCACTCATATACAATGTACTACACTGTGCATTTCGTCTAATGCGGGTTTTTCAGTAAATTCTAAGTTTTTCAGTGCAACTCACTCATATACAATGTACTACACTGTGCATTTCGTCTAATGCGGGTTTTTCAGTAAATTCTAAGTTTTTCAGTGCAACTCACTCATATACAGTGTACTACACTGTGCATTTCGTCTAATGCGGGTTTTTCAGTAAATTCTAAGTTTTTCAGTGCAACTCACTCATGTAATATGTACTACACTGTGCATTTCGTCTAATTCGGGTTTTTCAGTAAATTCTAAGTTTTTCAGTGCAACTCACTCATATACAATGTACTACACTGTGCATTTCGTCTAATGCGGGTTTTTCAGTAAATTCTAAGTTTTTCAGTGCAACTCACTCATATACTATGTACTACACTGTGCATTTCGTGTAATGCGGGTTTTTCAGTAAATTCTAAGTTTTTCAGTGCAACTCACTCATATACAATGTACTACACTGTGCATTTCGTCTAATGCGGGTATTTCAGTAAATTCTAAGTTTTTCAGTGCAACTCACTCATATACTATATACTACACTGTGCATTTCGTCTAATGCGGGTTTTTCAGTTAATTCTAAGTTTTTCAGTGCAACTCACTCATATACAATGTACTATACTGTGCATTTCGTCTAATGCGGTTTTTTCAGTAAATTCTAAGTTTTTCAGTGCAACTCACTCATATACTATATACTACACTGTGCATTTCTTCTAATGCGGGTTTTTCAGTAAATTCTAAGTTTTTCAGTGCAACTCACTCATATACAATGTACTACACTGTGCATTTCGTCTAATGCGGGTTTTTCAGTAAATTCTAAGTTTTTCAGTGCAACTCACTCATATACAATGTACTATACTGTGCATTTCGTCTAATGCGGTTTTTTCAGTAAATTCTAAGTTTTTCAGTGCAACTCACTCATATAATATATACTACACTGTGCATTTCGTCTAATGCGGGTTTTTCAGTAAATTCTAAGTTTTTCAGTGCAACTCACTCATATACAATGTACTACACTGTGCATTTCGTCTAATGCAGGTTTTTCAGTAAATTCTAAGTTTTTCAGTGCAACTCACTCATATACAATGTACTACACTGTGCATTTCGTCTAATGCGGGTTTTTCAGTAAATTCTAAGTTTTTCAGTGCAACTCACTCATATACAATGTACTACACTGTGCATTTCGTCTAATGCGGGTTTTTCAGTAAATTCTAAGTTTTTCAGTGCAACTCACTCATATACAATGTACTACACTGTGCATTTCGTCTAATGCGGGTTTTTCAGTAAATTCTAAGTTTTTCAGTGCAACTCACTCATATACAATGTACTACACTGTGCATTTCGTCTAATGCGGGTTTTTCAGTAAATTCTAAGTTTTTCAGTGCAACTCACTCATATACAATGTACTACACTGTGCATTTCGTCTAATGCGGGTTTTTCAGTAAATTCTAAGTTTTTCAGTGCAACTCACTCATATACAATGTACTACACTGTGCATTTCGTCTAATGCGGGTTTTTCAGTAAATTCTAAGTTTTTCAGTGCAACTCACTCATATACAATGTACTACACTGTGCATTTCGTCTAATGCTGGTTTTTCAGTAAATTCTAAGTTTTTCAGTGCAACTCACTCATATACAATCTACTACACTGTGCATTTCGTCTAATGCGGGTTTTTCAGTAAATTCTAAGTTTTTCAGTGCAACTCACTCATACAATGTACTACACTGTGCATTTCGTCTAATGCGGGTTTTTCAGTAAATTCTAAGTTTTTCAGTGCAACTCACTCATATACTATGTACTACACTGTGCATTTCGTCTAATGCGGGTTTTTCAGTAAATTCCTAGTTTTTCAGTGCAACTCATATACTATGTACTACACTGTGCATTTCGTCTAATGCGGGTTTTTCAGTAAATTCTAAGTTTTTCAGTGCAACTCACTCATATACAATGTAATACACTGTGCATTTCGTCTAATGCGGTTTTTTCAGTAAATTCTAAGTTTTTCAGTGCAACTCACTCATATACAATGTACTACACTGTGCATTTCGTCTAATGCGGGTTTTTCAGTAAATTCTAAGTTTTTCAGTGCAACTCACTCATATACAATGTACTACACTGTGCATTTCGTCTAATGCGGGTTTTTCAGTAAATTCTAAGTTTTTCAGTGCAACTCACTCATATACAATGTACTACACTGTGCATTTCGTCTAATGCGGGTTTTTCAGTAAATTCTAAGTTTTTCAGTGCAACTCACTCATATACAATGTACTACACTGTGCATTTCGTCTAATGCGGGTTTTTCAGTAAATTCTAAGTTTTTCAGTGCAACTCACTCATATACAATGTACTACACTGTGCATTTCGTCTAATGCGGGTTTTTCAGTAAATTCTAAGTTTTTCAGTGCAACTCACTCATATACAATGTACTACACTGTGCATTTCGTCTAATGCGGGTTTTTCAGTAAATTCTAAGTTTTTCAGTGCAACTCACTCATATACAATGTACTACACTGTGCATTTCGTCTAATGCTGGTTTTTCAGTAAATTCTAAGTTTTTCAGTGCAACTCACTCATATACAATCTACTACACTGTGCATTTCGTCTAATGCGGGTTTTTCAGTAAATTCTAAGTTTTTCAGTGCAACTCACTCATACAATGTACTACACTGTGCATTTCGTCTAATGCGGGTTTTTCAGTAAATTCTAAGTTTTTCAGTGCAACTCACTCATATACTATGTACTACACTGTGCATTTCGTCTAATGCGGGTTTTTCAGTAAATTCCTAGTTTTTCAGTGCAACTCATATACTATGTACTACACTGTGCATTTCGTCTAATGCGGGTTTTTCAGTAAATTCTAAGTTTTTCAGTGCAACTCACTCATATACAATGTAATACACTGTGCATTTCGTCTAATGCGGTTTTTTCAGTAAATTCTAAGTTTTTCAGTGCAACTCACTCATATACAGTGTACTACACTGTGCATTTCGTCTAATGCGGGTTTTTCAGTAAATTCTAAGTTTTTCAGTGCAACTCACTCATATACAGTGTACTACACTGTGCATTTCGTCTAATGCGGGTTTTTCAGTAAATTCTAAGTTTTTCAGTGCAACTCACTCATATACTGTGTACTACACTGTGCATTTCGTCTAATGCGGGTTTTTCAGTAAATTCTAAGTTTTTCAGTGCAACTCACTCATATACAATGTACTACACTGTGCATTTTGTCTAATGCGGGTTTTTCAGTAAATTCTAAGTTTTTCAGTGCAACTCACTCATATACAATATACTACACTGTGCATTTCGTCTAATGCGGGTTTTTCAGTAAATTCTAAGTTTTTCAGTGCAACTCACTCATATACAGTGTACTACATGTGCATTTCGTCTAATGCGGGTTTTTCAGTAAATTCTAAGTTTTTCAGTGCAACTCACTCATATACAATGTACTACACTGTGCATTTCGTCCAATGCGGGTTTTTCAGTAAATTCTAAGTTTTTCAGTGCAACTCACTCATATACAATGTACTATACTGTGCATTTCGTCTAATGCGGGTTTTTCAGTAAATTCTAAGTTTTTCAGTGCAACTCACTCATATAATATATACTACACTGTGCATTTCGTCTAATGCGGGTTTTTCAGTAAATTCTAAGTTTTTCAGTGCAACTCACTCATATACAATGTACTACACTGTGCATTTCGTCTAATGCGGGTTTTTCAGTAAATTCTAAGTTTTTCAGTGCAACTCACTCATATACAATGTACTACACTGTGCATTTCGTCTAATGCGGGTTTTTCAGTAAATTCTAAGTTTTTCAGTGCAACTCACTCATATACTATGTACTACACTGTGCATTTCGTCTAATGCGGGTTTTTCAGTAAATTCTAAGTTATTCAGTGGAACTCACTCATATACAATGTACTGCACTGTGCATTTCGTCTAATGCGGGTTTTTCAGTAAATTCTAAGTTTTTCGGTGCAACTCACTCATATACTATATACTACACTGTGCATTTCGTCTAATGCGGGTTTTTCAGTAAATTCTAAGTTTTTCAGTGCAACTCACTCATATACAATGTACTACACTGTGCATTTCGTCTAATGCAGGTTTTTCAGTAAATTCTAAGTTTTTCAGTGCAACTCACTCATATACTATGTACTACACTGTGCATTTCGTCTAATGCGGGTTTTTCAGTAAATTCTAAGTTTTTCAGTACAACTCACTCATGTACAATGTACTACACTGTGCATTTCGTCTAATGAGGGTTTTTCAGTAAATTCTAAGTTTTTCAGTGCAACTCACTCATGTACAATGTACTACACTGTGCATTTCGTCTAATGCGGGTTTTTCAGTAAATTCTAAGTTTTTCAGTGCAACTCACTCATGTACAATGTACTACACTGTGCATTTCGTCTAATTCGGGTTTTTCAGTAAATTCTAAGTTTTTCAGTGCAACTCACTCATATACAATGTACTACACTTTGGATTTCGTCTAATGCGGGTTTTTCAGTAAATTCTAAGTTTTTCAGTGCAACTCACTCATATACAATGTACTACACTGTGCATTTCGTCTAATGCGGGTTTTTCAGTAAATTCTAAGTTTTTCAGTGCAACTCACTCATATACAATGTACTACACAGTGCATTTCGTCTAATGCGTGTTTTTCAGTAAATTCTAAGTTTTTCAGTGCAACTCACTCATATACTATGTACTACACTGTGCATTTCGTCTAATGCGGGTTTTTCAGTAAATTCTAAGTTTTTCAGTGCAACTCACTCATATACTATGTACTACACTGTGCATTTCGTCTAATGCGGGTTTTTCAGTAAATTCTAAGTTTTTCAGTGCAACTCACTCATATACAATGTACTACACTGTGCATTTCGTCTAATGCGGGTTTTTCAGTAAATTCTAAGTTTTTCAGTGCAACTCACTCATATACTATATACTACACTGTGCATTTCGTCTAATGCGGGTTTTTCAGTAAATTCTAAGTTTTTCGGTGCAACTCACTCATATACTATATACTACACTGTGCATTTCGTCTAATGCGGGTTTTTCAGTAAATTCTAAGTTTTTCAGTGCAACTCACTCATATACAATGTACTACACTGTGCATTTCGTCTAATGCGGGTTTTTCAGTAAATTCTAAGTTTTTCAGTGCAACTCACTCATATACAATGTACTACACTGTGTATTTCGTCTAATGCGGGTTTTTCAGTAAATTCTAAGTTTTTCATTGCAACTCACATATACAATGTACTACACTGTGCATTTCGTCTAATGCGGGTTTTTCAGTAAATTCTAAGTTTTTCAGTGCAACTCACTCATATACAATGTACTACACTGTGCATTTCGTCTAATGCTGGTTTTTCAGTAAATTCTAAGTTTTTCAGTGCAACTCACTCATATACAATGTACTACACTGTGCATTTCGTCTAATGCGGGTTTTTCAGTAAATTCTAAGTTTTTCAGTGCAACTCACTCATATACAATGTACTACACTGTGCATTTCGTCTAATGCGGGTTTTTCAGTAAATTCTAAGTTTTTTCAGTGCAAACTCACTCATATACAGTGTACTACACTGTGCATTTCGTCTAATGCGGGTTTTTCAGTAAATTCTAAGTTTTTCAGTGCAACTCACTCATGTACAATGTACTACACTGTGCATTTCGTCTAATTCGGGTTTTTCAGTAAATTCTAAGTTTTTCAGTGCAACTCACTCATATACAATGTACTACACTGTGCATTTCGTCTAATGCGGGTTTTTTCAGTAAATTCTAAGTTTTTCAGTGCAACTCACTCATATACAATGTACTACACTGTGCATTTCGTCTAATGCGGGTATTTCAGTAAATTCTAAGTTTTTCAGTGCAACTCACTCATATACTATGTACTACACTGTGCATTTCGTCTAATGCGGGTTTTTCAGTAAATTCTAAGTTATTCAGTGGAACTCACTCATATACAATGTACTGCACTGTGCATTTCGTCTAATGCGGGTTTTTCAGTAAATTCTAAGTTTTTCGGTGCAACTCACTCATATACTATATACTACACTGTGCATTTCGTCTAATGCGGGTTTTTCAGTTAATTCTAAGTTTTTCAGTGCAACTCACTCATATACAATGTACTATACTGTGCATTTCGTCTAATGCGGTTTTTTCAGTAAATTCTAAGTTTTTCAGTGCAACTCACTCATATACTATATACTACACTGTGCATTTCGTCTAATGCGGGTTTTTCAGTAAATTCTAAGTTTTTCAGTGCAACTCACTCATATACAATGTACTACACTGTGCATTTCGTCTAATGCAGGTTTTTCAGTAAATTCTAAGTTTTTCAGTGCAACTCACTCATATACAATGTACTACACTGTGCATTTCGTCTAATGCGGGTTTTTCAGTAAATTCTAAGTTTTTCAGTGCAACTCACTCATACACAATGTACTACACTGTGCATTTCGTCTAATGCGGGTTTTTCAGTAAATTCTAAGTTTTTCAGTGCAACTCACTCATATACAATGTACTACACTGTGCATTTCGTCTAATGCGGGTTTTTCAGTAAATTCTAAGTTTTTCAGTGCAACTCACTCATATACAATGTACTACACTGTGCATTTCGTCTAATGCGGGTTTTTCAGTAAATTCTAAGTTTTTCAGTGCAACTCACTCATATACAATGTACTACACTGTGCATTTCGTCTAATGCGGGTTTTTCAGTAAATTCTAAGTTTTTCAGTGCAACTCACTCATATACAATGTACTACACTGTGCATTTCGTCTAATGCGGGTTTTTCAGTAAATTCTAAGTTTTTCAGTGCAACTCACTCATATACAATGTACTACACTGTGCATTTCGTCTAATGCTGGTTTTTCAGTAAATTCTAAGTTTTTCAGTGCAACTCACTCATATACAATCTACTACACTGTGCATTTCGTCTAATGCGGGTTTTTCAGTAAATTCTAAGTTTTTCAGTGCAACTCACTCATACAATGTACTACACTGTGCATTTCGTCTAATGCGGGTTTTTTCAGTAAATTCTAAGTTTTTCAGTGCAACTCACTCATATACTATGTACTACACTGTGCATTTCGTCTAATGCAGGTTTTTCAGTAAATTCCTAGTTTTTCAGTGCAACTCACTCATATACTATGTACTACACTGTGCATTTCGTCTAATGCGGGTTTTTCAGTAAATTCTAAGTTTTTCAGTGCAACTCACTCATATACAATGTAATACACTGTGCATTTCGTCTAATGCGGTTTTTTTCAGTAAATTCTAAGTTTTTCAGTGCAACTCACTCATATACAGTGTACTACACTGTGCATTTCGTCTAATGCGGGTTTTTCAGTAAATTCTAAGTTTTTCAGTGCAACTCACTCATATACAGTGTACTACACTGTGCATTTCGTCTAATGCGGGTTTTTTCAGTAAATTCTAAGTTTTTCAGTGCAACTCACTCATATACTGTGTACTACACTGTGCATTTCGTCTAATGCGGGTTTTTCAGTAAATTCTAAGTTTTTCAGTGCAACTCACTCATATACAATGTACTACACTGTGCATTTCGTCTAATGCGGGTTTTTCAGTAAATTCTAAGTTTTTCAGTGCAACTCACTCATATACAATATACTACACTGTGCATTTCGTCTAATGCGGGTTTTTTCAGTAAATTCTAAGTTTTTCAGTGCAACTCACTCATATACAGTGTACTACACTGTGCATTTCGTCTAATGCGGGTTTTTTCAGTAAATTCTAAGTTTTTCAGTGCAACTCACTCATATACTGTGTACTATACTGTGCATTTCGTCTAATGCGGGTTTTTTCAGTAAATTCTAAGTTTTTCAGTGCAACTCACTCATATACAATGTACTACACTGTGCATTTCGTCTAATGCGGGTTTTTCAGTAAATTCTAAGTTTTTCAGTGCAACTCACTCATATACAATGTACTACACTGTGCATTTCGTCTAATGCGGGTTTTTCAGTAAATTCTAAGTTTTTCAGTGCAAGTCACTCATATACTATGTACTACACTGTGCATTTCGTCTAATGCGGGTTTTTCAGTAAATTCTAAGTTATTCAGTGGAACTCACTCATATACAATGTACTGCACTGTGCATTTCGTCTAATGCGGGTTTTTCAGTAAATTCTAAGTTTTTCGGTGCAACTCACTCATATACTATATACTACACTGTGCATTTCGTCTAATGCGGGTTTTTTCAGTAAATTCTAAGTTTTTCAGTGCAACTCACTCATATACAATGTACTACACTGTGCATTTCTTCTAATGCGGGTTTTTCAGTAAATTCTAAGTTTTTCAGTGCAACTCACTCATATACAATGTACTACACTGTGCATTTCGTCTAATGCGGGTTTTTTCAGTAAATTCTAAGTTTTTCAGTGCAACTCACTCATATACAATGTACTATACTGTGCATTTCGTATAATGCGGGTTTTTCAGTAAATTCTAAGTTTTTCAGTGCAACTCACTCATATACTATATACTACACTGTGCATTTCGTCTAATGCGGGTTTTTCAGTAAATTCTAAGTTTTTCAGTGCAACTCACTCATATACTATGTACTACACTGTGCATTTCGTCTAATGCGGGTTTTTCAGTAAATTCTAAGTTTTTCAGTGCAACTCACTCATATACAATGTACTACACTGTGCATTTCGTCTAATGCTGGTTTTTCAGTAAATTCTAAGTTTTTCAGTGCAACTCACTCATATACAATGTACTACACTGTGCATTTCGTCTAAAGCGGGTTTTTCAGTAAATTCTAAGTTTTTCAGTGCAACTCACTCATATACAATGTACTACACTGTGCATTTCGTCTAATGCGGGTTTTTTCAGTAAATTCTAAGTTTTTCAGTGCAACTCACTCATATACAATGTACTACACTGTGCATTTCGTCTAATGCGGGTTTTTCAGTAAATTCTAAGTTTTTCAGTGCAACTCACTCATATACAATGTACTACACTGTGCATTTCGTCTAATGCGGGTTTTTTCAGTAAATTCTAAGTTTTTCAGTGCAACTCACTCATATACAATGTACTATACTGTGCATTTCGTCTAATGCGGGTTTTTCAGTAAATTCTAAGTTTTTCAGTGCAACTCACTCATATAATATATACTACACTGTGCATTTCGTCTAATGCGGGTTTTTCAGTAAATTCTAAGTTTTTCAGTGCAACTCACTCATATACAATGTTCTACACTCTGCATTTCGTCTAATGCAGGTTTTTCAGTAAATTCTAAGTTTTTCAGTGCAACTCACTCATATACAATGTACTACACTGTGCATTTCATCTAATGCGGGTTTTTCAGTAAATTCTAAGTTTTTCAGTGCAACTCACTCATATACAATGTACTACACTGTGCATTTCGTCTAATGCGGGTTTTTCAGTAAATTCTAAGTTTTTTCAGTGCAACTCACTCATATACAATGTACTACACTGTGCATTTCGTCTAAAGCGGGTTTTTCAGTAAATTCTAAGTTTTTCAGTGCAACTCACTCATATACAATGTACTACACTGTGCATTTCGTCTAATGCGGGTTTTTCAGTAAATTCTAAGTTTTTCAGTGCAACTCACTCATATACTATGTACTACACTGTGCATTTCGTCTAATGCAGGTTTTTCAGTAAATTCTAAGTTTTTCAGTGCAACTCACTCATATACTATGTACTACACTGTGCATTTCGTCTAATGCGGGTTTTTCAGTAAATTCTAAGTTTTTCAGTACAACTCACTCATGTACAATGTACTACACTGTGCATTTCGTCTAATGAGGGTTTTTCAGTAAATTCTAAGTTTTTCAGTGCAACTCACTCATGTACAATGTACTACACTGTGCATTTCGTCTATTGCGGGTTTTTCAGTAAATTCTAAGTTTTTCAGTGCAACTCACTCATGTACAATGTACTACACTGTGCATTTCGTCTAATTCGGGTTTTTCAGTAAATTCTAAGTTTTTCAGTGCAACTCACTCATATACAATGTACTACACTTTGCATTTCGTCTAATGCGGGTTTTTTCAGTAAATTCTAAGTTTTTCAGTGCAACTCACTCATATACAATGTACTACACTGTGCATTTCGTCTAATGCGGGTTTTTCAGTAAATTCTAAGTTTTTCAGTGCAACTCACTCATATACAATGTACTACACTGTGCATTTCGTCTAATGCGGGTTTTTCAGTAAATTCTAAGTTTTTCAGTGCAACTCACTCATATACTATGTACTACACTGTGCATTTCGTCTAATGCGGGTTTTTCAGTAAATTCTAAGTTTTTCAGTGCAACTCACTCATATACTATATACTACACTGTGCATTTCGTCTAATGCGGGTTTTTCAGTAAATTCTAAGTTTTTCAGTGCAACTCACTCATATACAATGTACTACACTGTGCATTTCGTCTAATGCGGGTTTTTCAGTAAATTCTAAGTTTTTCAGTGCAACTCACTCATATACAATGTACTACACTGTGCATTTCGTCTAATGCGGGTTTTTCAGTAAATTCTAAGTTTTTCAGTGCAACTCACTCATATACAATGTACTATACTGTGCATTTCGTCTAATGCGGTTTTTTTCAGTAAATTCTAAGTTTTTCAGTGCAACTCACTCATATACTATATACTACACTGTGCATTTCGTCTAATGCGGGTTTTTCAGTAAATTCTAAGTTTTTCAGTGCAACTCACTCATATACAATGTACTACACTGTGCATTTCGTCTAATGCAGGTTTTTCAGTAAATTCTAAGTTTTTCAGTGCAACTCACTCATATACAATGTACTACACTGTGCATTTCGTCTAATGCGGGTTTTTCAGTAAATTCTAAGTTTTTCAGTGCAACTCACTCATATACAATGTACTACACTGTGCATTTCGTCTAATGCGGGTTTTTCAGTAAATTCTAAGTTTTTCATTGCAACTCACTCATATACAATGTACTACACTGTGCATTTCGTCTAATGCGGGTTTTTTCAGTAAATTCTAAGTTTTTCAGTGCAACTCACTCATATACAATGTACTACACTGTGCATTTCGTCTAATGCTGGTTTTTCAGTAAATTCTAAGTTTTTCAGTGCAACTCACTCATATAATATATACTACACTGTGCATTTCGTCTAATGCGGGTTTTTCAGTAAATTCTAAGTTTTTCAGTGCAACTCACTCATATACAATGTTCTACACTCTGCATTTCGTCTAATGCAGGTTTTTCAGTAAATTCTAAGTTTTTCAGTGCAACTCTCTCATATACAATGTACTACACTGTGCATTTCATCTAATGCGGGTTTTTCAGAAAATTCTAAGTTTTTCAGTGCAACTCACTCATATACAATGTACTACACTGTGCATTTCGTCTAATGCGGGTTTTTCAGTAAATTCTAAGTTTTTCAGTGCAACTCACTCATATACAATGTACTACACTGTGCATTTCGTCTAAAGCGGGTTTTTCAGTAAATTCTAAGTTTTTCAGTGCAACTCACTCATATACAATGTACTACACTGTGCATTTCGTCTAATGCGGGTTTTTCAGTAAATTCTAAGTTTTTCAGTGCAACTCACTCATATACTATGTACTACACTGTGCATTTCGTCTAATGCAGGTTTTTCAGTAAATTCTAAGTTTTTCAGTGCAACTCACTCATATACTATGTACTACACTGTGCATTTCGTCTAATGCGGGTTTTTCAGTAAATTCTAAGTTTTTCAGTACAACTCACTCATGTACAATGTACTACACTGTGCATTTCGTCTAATGAGGGTTTTTCAGTAAATTCTAAGTTTTTCAGTGCAACTAACTCATGTACAATGTACTACACTGTGCATTTCGTCTAATGCGGGTTTTTCAGTAAATTCTAAGTTTTTCAGTGCAACTCACTCATGTACAATGTACTACACTGTGCATTTCGTCTAATTCGGGTTTTTCAGTAAATTCTAAGTTTTTCAGTGCAACTCACTCATATACAATGTACTACACTTTGCATTTCGTCTAATGCGGGTTTTTCAGTAAATTCTAAGTTTTTCAGTGCAACTCACTCATATACAATGTACTACACTGTGCATTTCGTCTAATGCGGGTTTTTCAGTAAATTCTAAGTTTTTCAGTGCAACTCACTCATATACAATGTACTACACTGTGCATTTCGTCTAATGCGGGTTTTTCAGTAAATTCTAAGTTTTTCAGTGCAACTCACTCATATACTATGTACTACACTGTGCATTTCGTCTAATGCGGGTTTTTCAGTAAATTCTAAGTTTTTCAGTGCAACTCACTCATATACTATGTACTACACTGTGCATTTCGTCTAATGCGGGTTTTTCAGTAAATTCTAAGTTTTTCAGTGCAACTCACTCATATACAATGTACTACACTGTGCATTTCGTCTAATGCGGGTTTTTCAGTAAATTCTAAGTTTTTCAGTGCAACTCACTCATATACTATATACTACACTGTGCATTTCGTCTATTGCGGGTTTTTCAGTAAATTCTAAGTTTTTCGGTGCAACTCACTCATATACTATATACTACACTGTGCATTTCGTCTAATGCGGGTTTTTCAGTAAATTCTAAGTTTTTCAGTGCAACTCACTCATATACAATGTACTACACTGTGCATTTCGTCTAATGCGGGTATTTCAGTAAATTCTAAGTTTTTCAGTGCAACTCACTCATATACAATGTACTACACTGTGCATTTCGTCTAATGCGGGTTTTTCAGTAAATTCTAAGTTTTTCAGTGCAACTCACTCATATACAATGTACTATACTGTGCATTTCGACTAATGCGGTTTTTTCAGTAAATTCTAAGTTTTTCAGTGCAACTCACTCATATACTATATACTACACTGTGCATTTCGTCTAATGCGGGTTTTTCAGTAAATTCTAAGTTTTTCAGTGCAACTCACTCATATACAATGTACTACACTGTGCATTTCGTCTAATGCAGGTTTTTCAGTAAATTCTAAGTTTTTCAGTGCAACTCACTCATATACAATGTACTACACTGTGCATTTCGTCTAATGCGGGTTTTTCAGTAAATTCTAAGTTTTTCAGTGCAACTCACTCATATACAATGTACTACACTGTGCATTTCGTCTAATGCGGGTTTTTCAGTAAATTCTAAGTTTTTCATTGCAACTCACTCATATACAATGTACTACACTGTGCATTTCGTCTAATGCGGGTTTTTCAGTAAATTCTAAGTTTTTCAGTGCAACTCACTCATATACAATGTACTACACTGTGCATTTCGTCTAATGCTGGTTTTTCAGTAAATTCTAAGTTTTTCAGTGCAACTCACTCATATACAATGTACTACACTGTGCATTTCGTCTAATGCGGGTTTTTCAGTAAATTCTAAGTTTTTCAGTGCAACTCACTCATATACAGTGTACTACACTGTGCATTTCGTCTAATGCGGGTTTTTCAGTAAATTCTAAGTTTTTCAGTGCAACTCACTCATGTACAATGTACTACACTGTGCATTTCGTCTAATTCGGGTTTTTCAGTAAATTCTAAGTTTTTCAGTGCAACTCACTCATATACAATGTACTACACTGTGCATTTCGTCTAATGCGGGTTTTTCAGTAAATTCTAAGTTTTTCAGTGCAACTCACTCATATACTATGTACTACACTGTGCATTTCGTCTAATGCGGGTTTTTCAGTAAATTCTAAGTTTTTCAGTGCAACTCACTCATATACAATGTACTACACTGTGCATTTCGTCTAATGCGGGTTTTTCAGTAAATTCTAAGTTTTTCAGTGCAACTCCCTCATATACTATGTACTACACTGTGCATTTCGTCTAATGCGGGTTTTTCAGTAAATTCTAAGTTATTCAGTGGAACTCACTCATATACAATGTACTGCACTGTGCATTTCGTCTAATGCGGGTTTTTCAGTAAATTCTAAGTTTTTCGGTGCAACTCACTCATATACTATATACTACACTGTGCATTTCGTCTAATGCGGGTTTTTCAGTTAATTCTAAGTTTTTCAGTGCAACTCACTCATATACAATGTACTATACTGTGCATTTCGTCTAATGCGGTTTTTTCAGTAAATTCTAAGTTTTTCAGTGCAACTCACTCATATACTATATACTACACTGTGCATTTCGTCTAATGCGGGTTTTTCAGTAAATTCTAAGTTTTTCAGTGCAACTCACTCATATACAATGTACTACACTGTGCATTTCGTCTAATGCAGGTTTTTCAGTAAATTCTAAGTTTTTCAGTGCAACTCACTCATATACAATGTACTACACTGTGCATTTCGTCTAATGCGGGTTTTTCAGTAAATTCTAAGTTTTTCAGTGCAACTCACTCATATACAATGTACTACACTGTGCATTTCGTCTAATGCGGGTTTTTCAGTAAATTCTAAGTTTTTCAGTGCAACTCACTCATATACAATGTACTACACTGTGCATTTCGTCTAATGCGGGTTTTTCAGTAAATTCTAAGTTTTTCAGTGCAACTCACTCATATACAATGTACTACACTGTGCATTTCGTCTAATGCGGGTTTTTCAGTAAATTCTAAGTTTTTCAGTGCAACTCACTCATATACAATGTACTACACTGTGCATTTCGTCTAATGCTGGTTTTTCAGTAAATTCTAAGTTTTTCAGTGCAACTCACTCATATACAATCTACTACACTGTGCATTTCGTCTAATGCGGGTTTTTCAGTAAATTCTAAGTTTTTCAGTGCAACTCACTCATACAATGTACTACACTGTGCATTTCGTCTAATGCGGGTTTTTCAGTAAATTCTAAGTTTTTCAGTGCAACTCACTCATATACTATGTACTACACTGTGCATTTCGTCTAATGCGGGTTTTTCAGTAAATTCTAAGTTTTTCAGTGCAACTCACTCATATACAATGTACTACACTGTGCATTTCGTCTAATGCGGGTTTTTCAGTAAATTCTAAGTTTTTCAGTGCAACTCACCTCATATACAATGTACTACACTGTGCATTTCGTCTAATGCGGGTTTTTCAGTAAATTCTAAGTTTTTCAGTGAAACTCACTCATGTACTATGTACTACACTGTGCATTTCGTCTAATGCGGGTTTTTCAGTAAATTCTAAGTTTTTCAGTGCAACTCACTCATATACAATGTACTACACTGTGCATTTCGTCTAATGCGGGTTTTTCAGTAAATTCTAAGTTTTTCAGTGCAACTCACTCATATACAATGTACTACACTGTGCATTTCGTCTAATGCTGGTTTTTCAGTAAATTCTAAGTTTTTCAGTGCAACTCACTCATATACAATCTACTACACTGTGCATTTCGTCTAATGCGGGTTTTTCAGTAAATTCTAAGTTTTTCAGTGCAACTCACTCATACAATGTACTACACTGTGCATTTCGTCTAATGCGGGTTTTTCAGTAAATTCTAAGTTTTTCAGTGCAACTCACTCATATACTATGTACTACACTGTGCATTTCGTCTAATGCGGGTTTTTCAGTAAATTCCTAGTTTTTCAGTGCAACTCACTCATATACTATGTACTACACTGTGCATTTCGTCTAATGCGGGTTTTTCAGTAAATTCTAAGTTTTTCAGTGCAACTCACTCATATACAATGTAATACACTGTGCATTTCGTCTAATGCGGTTTTTTTCAGTAAATTCTAAGTTTTTCAGTGCAACTCACTCATATACAGTGTACTACACTGTGCATTTCGTCTAATGCGGGTTTTTCAGTAAATTCTAAGTTTTTCAGTGCAACTCACTCATATACTGTGTACTACACTCTGCATTTCGTCTAATGCGGGGTTTTTCAGTAAATTCTAAGTTTTTCAGTGCAACTCACTCATATACAATGTACTACACTGTGCATTTCGTCTAATGCGGGTTTTTCAGTAAATTCTAAGTTTTTCAGTGCAACTCACTCATATATAATATACTACACTGTGCATTTCGTCTAATGCGGGTTTTTCAGTAAATTCTAAGTTTTTCAGTGCAACTCACTCATATACAGTGTACTACACTGTGCATTTCGTCTAATGCGGGTTTTTCAGTAAATTCTAAGTTTTTCAGTGCAACTCACTCATATACTGTGTACTATACTGTGCATTTCGTCTAATGCGGGTTTTTCAGTAAATTCTAAGTTTTTCAGTGCAACTCACTCATATACAATGTACTACACTGTGCATTTCGTCTAATGCGGGTTTTTCAGTAAATTCTAAGTTTTTCAGTGCAACTCACTCATATACAATGTACTACACTGTGCATTTCGTCTAATGCGGGTTTTTCAGTAAATTCTAAGTTTTTCAGTGCAACTCACTCATATACAATGTACTACACTGTGCATTTCGTCTAATGCGGGTTTTTCAGTAAATTCTAAGTTTTTCAGTGCAACTCACTCATATACAATGTACTACACTGTGCATTTCGTCTAATGCGGGTTTTTCAGTAAATTCTAAGTTTTTCAGTGCAACTCACTCATATACAATGTACTACACTGTGCATTTCGTCTAATGCAGGTTTTTCAGTAAATTCTAAGTTTTTCAGTGCAACTCACTCATATACAATGTACTACACTGTGCATTTCGTCTAATGCGGGTTTTTCAGTAAATTCTAAGTTTTTCAGTGCAACTCACTCATATACAATGTACTACACTGTGCATTTCGTCTAATGCGGGTTTTTCAGTAAATTCTAAGTTTTTCAGAGCAACTCACTCATATACAATGTACTACACTGTGCATTTCGTCTAATGCGGGTTTTTCAGTAAATTCTAAGTTTTTCAGTGCAACTCACTCATATACAATGTACTACACTGTGCATTTCGTCTAATGCTGGTTTTTCAGTAAATTCTAAGTTTTTCAGTGCAACTCACTCATATACAATCTACTACACTGTGCATTTCGTCTAATGCGGGTTTTTCAGTAAATTCTAAGTTTTTCAGTGCAACTCACTCATACAATGTACTACACTGTGCATTTCGTCTAATGCGGGTTTTTCGGTAAATTCTAAGTTTTTCAGTGCAACTCACTCATATACTATGTACTACACTGTGCATTTCGTCTAATGCGGGTTTTTCAGTAAATTCTAAGTTTTTCAGTGCAACTCACTCATATACAATGTACTACACTGTGCATTTCGTCTAATGCGGGTTTTTCAGTAAATTCTAAGTTTTTCAGTGCAACTCACTCATATACAATGTACTACACTGTGCATTTCGTCTAATGCGGGTTTTTCAGTAAATTCTAAGTTTTTCAGTGCAACTCACTCATATACAATGTACTACACTGTGCATTTCGTCTAATGCGGGTTTTTCAGTAAATTCTAAGTTTTTCAGTGCAACTCACTCATGTACTATGTACTACACTGTGCATTTCGTCTAATGCGGGTTTTTCAGTAAATTCTAAGTTTTTCAGTGCAACTCACTCATATACAATGTACTACACTGTGCATTTCGTCTAATGCTGGTTTTTCAGTAAATTCTAAGTTTTTCAGTGCAACTCACTCATATACAATGTACTACACTGTGCATTTCGTCTAATGCAGGTTTTTCAGTAAATTCTAAGTTTTTCAGTGCAACTCACTCATATACAATGTACTACACTGTGCATTTCGTCTAATGCGGGTTTTTCAGTAAATTCTAAGTTTTTCAGTGCAACTCACTCATATACAATGTACTACACTGTGCATTTCGTCTAATGCGGGTTTTTCAGTAAATTCTAAGTTTTTCAGTGCAACTCACTCATATACAATGTACTACACTGTGCATTTCGTCTAATGCTGGTTTTTCAGTAAATTCTAAGTTTTTCAGTGCAACTCACTCATATACAATCTACTACACTGTGCATTTCGTCTAATGCGGGTTTTTCAGTAAATTCTAAGTTTTTCAGTGCAACTCACTCATACAATGTACTACACTGTGCATTTCGTCTAATGCGGGTTTTTCAGTAAATTCTAAGTTTTTCAGTGCAACTCACTCATATACAATGTACTGCACTGTGCATTTCGTCTAATGCGGGTTTTTCAGTAAATTCTAAGTTTTTCGGTGCAACTCACTCATATACTATATACTACACTGTGCATTTCGTCTAATGCGGGTTTTTCAGTTAATTCTAAGTTTTTCAGTGCAACTCACTCATATACAATGTACTATACTGTGCATTTCGTCTAATGCGGTTTTTTCAGTAAATTCTAAGTTTTTCAGTGCAACTCACTCATATACTATATACTACACTGTGCATTTCGTCTAATGCGGGTTTTTCAGTAAATTCTAAGGTTTTCAGTGCAACTCACTCATATACAATGTACTACACTGTGCATTTCGTCTAATGCAGGTTTTTCAGTAAATTCTAAGTTTTTCAGTGCAACTCACTCATATACAATGTACTACACTGTGCATTTCGTCTAATGCGGGTTTTTCAGTAAATTCTAAGTTTTTCAGTGCAACTCACTCCTATACAATGTACTACACTGTGCATTTCGTCTAATGCGGGTTTTTCAGTAAATTCTAAGTTTTTCAGTGCAACTCACTCATATACAATGTACTACACTGTGCATTTCGTCTAATGCGGGTTTTTCAGTAAATTCTAAGTTTTTCAATGCAAACTCACTCATATACAATGTACTACACTGTGCATTTCGTCTAATGCTGGTTTTTCAGTAAATTCTAAGTTTTTCAGTGCAACTCACTCATATACAATCTACTACACTGTGCATTTCGTCTAATGCGGGTTTTTCAGTAAATTCTAAGTTTTTCAGTGCAACTCACTCATACAATGTACTACACTGTGCATTTCGTCTAATGCGGGTTTTTCAGTAAATTCTAAGTTTTTCAGTGCAAACTCACTCATATACTATGTACTACACTGTGCATTTCGTCTAATGCGGGTTTTTCAGTAAATTCCTAGTTTTTTCAGTGCAACTCACTCATATACTATGTACTACACTGTGCATTTCGTCTAATGCGGGTTTTTCAGTAAATTCTAAGTTTTTCAGTGCAACTCACTCATATACAATGTAATACACTGTGCATTTCGTCTAATGCGGTTTTTTCAGTAAATTCTAAGTTTTTCAGTGCAACTCACTCATATACAATGTACTACACTGTGCATTTCGTCTAAAGCGGGTTTTTCAGTAAATTCTAAGTTTTTCAGTGCAACTCACTCATATACAATGTACTACACTGTGCATTTCGTCTAATGCGGGTTTTTCAGTAAATTCTAAGTTTTTCAGTGCAACTCACTCATATACTATGTACTACACTGTGCATTTCGTCTAATGCAGGTTTTTCAGTAAATTCTAAGTTTTTCAGTGCAACTCACTCATATACTATGTACTACACTGTGCATTTCGTCTAATGCGGGTTTTTTCAGTAAATTCTAAGATTTTCAGTACAACTCACTCATGTACAATGTACTACACTGTGCATTTCGTCTAATGAGGGTTTTTCAGTAAATTCTAAGTTTTTCAGTGCAACTCACTCATGTACAATGTACTACACTGTGCATTTCGTCTAATGCGGGTTTTTCAGTAAATTCTAAGTTTTTCAGTGCAACTCACTCATGTACAATGTACTACACTGTGTATTTCGTCTAATTCGGGTTTTTTCAGTAAATTCTAAGTTTTTCAGTGCAACTCACTCATATACAATGTACTACACTTTGCATTTCGTCTAATGCGGGTTTTTCAGTAAATTCTAAGTTTTTCAGTGCAACTCACTCATATACAATGTACTACACTGTGCATTTCGTCTAATGCGGGTTTTTTCAGTAAATTTTAAGTTTTTCAGTGCAACTCACTCATATACAATGTACTACACTGTGCATTTCGTCTAATGCGGGTTTTTCAGTAAATTCTAAGTTTTTCAGTGCAACTCACTCATATACTATGTACTACACTGTGCATTTCGTCTAATGCGGGTTTTTCAGTAAATTCTAAGTTTTTCAGTGCAACTCACTCATATACTATGTACTACACTGTGCATTTCGTCTAATGCGGGTTTTTCAGTAAATTCTAAGTTTTTCAGTGCAACTCACTCATATACAATGTACTACACTGTGCATTTCGTCTAATGCGGGTTTTTCAGTAAATTCTAAGTTTTTCAGTGCAACTCACTCATATACTATATACTACACTGTGCATTTCGTCTAATGCGGGTTTTTCAGTAAATTCTAAGTTTTTCGGTGCAACTCACTCATATACTATATACTACACTGTGCATTTCGTCTAATGCGGGTTTTTCAGTAAATTCTAAGTTTTTCAGTGCAACTCACTCATATACAATGTACTACACTGTGCATTTCGTCTAATGCGGGTTTTTCAGTAAATTCTAAGTTTTTCAGTGCAACTCACTCATATACAATGTACTACACTGTGCATTTCGTCTAATGCGGGTTTTTCAGTAAATTCTAAGTTTTTCAGTGCAACTCACTCATATACAATGTACTATACTGTGCATTTCGTCTAATGCGGTTTTTTTCAGAAAATTCTAAGTTTTTCAGTGCAACTCACTCATATACTATAATACTACACTGTGCATTTCGTCTAATGCGGGTTTTTCAGTAAATTCTAAGTTTTTCAGTGCAACTCACTCATATACAATGTACTACACTGTGCATTTCGTCTAATGCAGGTTTTTCAGTAAATTCTAAGTTTTTCAGTAGCAACTCACTCATATACAATGTACTACACTGTGCATTTCGTCTAATGCGGGTTTTTCAGTAAATTCTAAGTTTTTCAGTGCAACTCACTCATATACAATGTACTACACTGTGCATTTCGTCTAATGCGGGTTTTTCAGTAAATTCTAAGTTTTTCAGTGCAACTCACTCATATACAATGTACTACACTGTGCATTTCGTCTAATGCGGGTTTTTCAGTAAATTCTAAGTTTTTCAGTGCAACTCACTCATATACAATGTACTACACTGTGCATTTCGTCTAATGCGGGTTTTTCAGTAAATTCTAAGTTTTTCAGTGCAACTCACTCATATACAATGTACTACACTGTGCATTTCGTCTAATGCGGGTTTTTTCAGTAAATTCTAAGTTTTTCAGTGCAACTCACTCATATACAATGTACTACACTGTGCATTTCGTCTAATGCGGGTTTTTCAGTAAATTCTAAGTTTTTCAGTGCAACTCACTCATATACAGTGTACTACACTGTGCATTTCGTCTAATGCGGGTTTTTCAGTAAATTCTAAGTTTTTCAGTGCAACTCACTCATATACAATGTACTACACTGTGCATTTCGTCTAATTCGGGTTTTTCAGTAAATTCTAAGTTTTTCAGTGCAACTCACTCATATACAATGTACTACACTGTGCATTTCGTCTAATGCGGGTTTTTTCAGTAAATTCTAAGTTTTTCAGTGCAACTCACTCATATTACTATGTATTACACTGTGCATTTCGTCTAATGCGGGTTTTTCAGTAAATTCTAAGTTTTTCAGTGCAACTCACTCATATACTATGTACTACACTGTGCATTTCATCTAATGCGGGTTTTTCAGTAAATTCTAAGTTTTTCGGTGCAACTCACTCATATACTATATACTACACTGTGCATTTCGTCTAATGCGGG
>NW_028228092.1:0-35642 GCF_978045245.1 Mus caroli | reverse complement strand
ACACTGTGCATTTCGTCTAATGCGGGTTTTTCAGTAAATTCTAAGTTTTTCAGTGCAACTCACTCATATACAATGTACTACACTGTGCATTTCGTCTAATGCGGGTTGTTCAGTAAATTCTAAGTATTTCAGTGCAACTCACTCATATACAATGTACTACACTGTGCATTTCGTCTAATGCGGGTTTTTCAGTAAATTCTAAGTTTTTCAGTGCAACTCACTCATATACAATGTACTACACTGTGCATTTCGTCTAATGCGGGTTTTTCAGTAAATTCTAAATTTTTCAGTGCAACTCACTCATATACAATGTACTACACTGTGCATTTCGTCTAATGCGGGTTTTTCAGTAAATTCTAAGTTTTTCAGTGCAACTCACTCATATACTATGTACTACACTGTGCATTTCGTCTAATGCGGGTTTTTCAGTAAATTCTAAGTTTTTCAGTGCAACTCACTCATATACTATGTACTACACTGTGCATTTCGTCTAATGCGGGTTTTTCAGTAAATTCTAATTTTTTCAGTGCAACTCACTCATATACAATGTACTACACTGTGCATTTCGTCTGATGCGGGTTTTTCAGTAAATTCTAAGTTTTTTAGTGCAACTCACTCATATACAATGTACTACACTGTCCATTTCGTCTAATGCGGGTTTTTCAGTAAATTCTAAGTTTTTCAGTGCAACTCACTCATATACAATGTACTACACTGTGCATTTCGTCTAATGCGGGTTTTTCAGTAAATTCTAAGTTTTTCAGTGCAATTCACTCATATACTATGTACTACACTGTGCATTTCGTCTAATGCGGGTTTTTCAGTAAATTCTAAGTTTTTCAGTGCAACTCACTCATATACATGTACTACACTGTGCATTTCGTCTAATGCGGGTTTTTCAGTAAATTCTAAGTTTTTCAGTGCAAATCACTCATATACAATGTACTACACTGTGCATTTCGTCTAATGCGGGTTTTTCAGTAAATTCTAAGTATTTCAGTGCAACTCACTCATATACAATGTACTACACTGTGCATTTCGTCTAATGCGGGTTTTTCAGTAAATTCTAAGTTTTTCAGTGCAACTCACTCATATACAATGTACTACACTGTGCATTTCGTCTAATGCGGGTTTTTCAGTAAATTCTAAGTTTTTCAGTGCAACTCACTCATATACAATGTACTACACTGTGCATTTCGTCTAATGCGGGTTTTTCAGTAAATTCTAAGTTTTTCAGTGCAACTCACTCATATACAATGTACTACACTGTGCATTTCGTCTAATGCGGGTTTTTCAGTAAATTCTAAATTTTTCAATGCAACTCACTCATATACAATGTACTACACTGTGCATTTCGTCTAATGCGGGTTTTTCAGTAAATTCTAAATTTTTCAGTGCAACTCACTCATATACAATGTACTACACTGTGCATTTCGTCTAATGCGGGTTTTTCAGTAAATTCTAAGTTTTTCAGTGCAACTCACTCATATACTATGTACTACACTGTGCATTTCGTCTAATGCGGGTTTTTCAGTAAATTCTAAGTTTTTCAGTGCAACTCACTCATATACAATGTACTACACAGTGCATTTCGTCTAATGCGGGTTTTTCAGTAAATTCTAAGTTTTTCAGTGCAATTCACTCATATACTATGTACTACACTGTGCATTTCGTCTGATGCGGGTTTTTCAGTAAATTCTAAGTTTTTCAGTGCAACTCACTCATATACATGTACTACACTGTGCATTTCGTCTAATGCGGGTTTTTCAGTAAATTCTAAGTTTTTCAGTGCAAATCACTCATATACAATGTACTACACTGTGCATTTCGTCTAATGCGGGTTTTTCAGTAAATTCTAAGTTTTTCAGTGCAACTCACTCATATACAATGTACTACACTGTGCATTTCGTCTAATGCGGGTTTTTCAGTAAATTCTAAGTTTTTCAGTGCAACTCACTCATATACATGTACTACACTGTGCATTTCGTCTAATGCGGGTTTTTCAGTAAATTCTACGTTTTTCAGTGCAAATCACTCATATACAATGTACTACACTGTGCATTTCGTCTAATGCGGGTTTTTCAGTAAATTCTAAGTTTTTCAGTGCAACTCACTCATATACAATGTACTACACTGTGCATTTCGTCTAATGCGGGTTTTTCAGTAAATTCTAAGTTTTTCAGTGCAAATCACTCATATACAATGTACTACACTGTGCATTTCGTCTGATGCGGGTTTTTCAGTAAATTCTAAGTTTGTCAGTGCAACTCACTCATATACAATGTACTACACTGTCCATTTCGTCTAATGCGGGTTTTTCAGTAAATTCTAAGTTTTTCAGTGCAACTCACTCATATACAATGTACTACACAGTGCATTTCATCTAATGCGGGTTTTTCAGTAAATTCTAAGTTTTTCAGTGCAATTCACTCATATACTATGTACTACACTGTGCATTTCGTCTAATGCGGGTTTTTCAGTAAATTCTAAGTTTTTCAGTGCAACTCACTCATATACAATGTACTACACAGTGCATTTCATCTAATGCGGGTTTTTCAGTAAATTCTAAGTTTTTCAGTGCAACTCACTCATATACTATGTACTACACTGTGCATTTCGTCTAATGCGGGTTTTTCAGTAAATTCTAATTTTTTCAGTGCAACTCACTCATATACAATGTACTACACTGTGCATTTCGTCTGATGCGGGTTTTTCAGTAAATTCTAAGTTTGTCAGTGCAACTCACTCATATACAATGTACTACACTGTGCATTTCGTCTAATGCGGGTTTTTCAGTAAATTCTAAGTTTTTCAGTGCAACTCACTCATATACAATGTACTACACAGTGCATTTCATCTAATGCGGGTTTTTCAGTAAATTCTAAGTTTTTCAGTGCAATTCACTCATATACTATGTACTACACTGTGCATTTCGTCTAATGCGGGTTTTTCAGTAAATTCTAAGTTTTTCAGTGCAACTCACTCATATACATGTACTACACTGTGCATTTCGTCTAATGCGGGTTTTTCAGAAAATTCTAAGTTTTTCAGTGCAAATCACTCATATACAATGTACTACACTGTGCATTTCGTCTAATGCGGGTTTTTCAGTAAATTCTAAGTTTTTCAGTGCAACTCACTCATATACAATGTACTACACTGTGCATTTCGTCTAATGCGGGTTTTTCAGTAAATTCTAAGTTTTTCAGTGCAACTCACTCATATACAATGTACTACACTGTGCATTTCGTCTAATGCGGGTTTTTCAGTAAATTCTAAGTTTTTCAGTGCAACTCACTCATATACAATGTACTACACTGTGTATTTCGTCTAATGCGGGTTTTTCAGTAAATTCTAAGTTTTTCAGTGCAACTAACTCATATACAATGTACTACACTGTGCATTTCGTCTAATGCGGGTTTTTCAGTAAATTCTAAGTTTTTCAGTGCAACTCACTCATATACAATGTACTACACTGTGCATTTCGTCTAATGCGGGTTTTTCAGTAAATTCTAAGTTTTTCAGTGCAACTCACTCATATACAATGTACTACACTGTGTATTTCGTCGAATGCGGGTTTTTCAGTAAATTCTAAGTTTTTCAGTGCAACTAACTCATATACAATGTACTACACTGTGCATTTCGTCTAATGCGGGTTTTTCAGTAAATTCTAATTTTTTCAGTGCAACTCACTCATATACAATGTACTACACTGTGCATTTCGTCTAATGCGGGTTTTTCAGTAAATTCTAAGTTTTTCAGTGCAACTCACTCATATACAATGTACTACACTGTGCATTTCGTCTAATGCGGGTTTTTCAGTAAATTCTAAGTTTTTCAGTGCAACTCACACATATACAATGTACTACACTGTGCATTTCGTCTAATGCGGGTTTTTCAGTAAATTCTAAATTTTTCAGTGCAACTCACTCATATACAATGTACTACACTGTGCATTTCGTCTAATGCGGGTTTTTCAGTAAATTCTAATTTTTTCAGTGCAACTCACTCATATACAATGTACTACACTGTACATTTCGTCTGATGCGGGTTTTTCAGTAAATTCTAAGTTTTTCAGTGCAACTCACTCATATACAATGTACTACACTGTGCATTTCGTCTAATGCGGGTTTTTCAGTAAAATTCTAAGTTTTTCAGTGCAACTCACTCATATACAATGTACTACACTGTGCATTTCTTCTAATGCGGGTTTTTCAGTAAATTCTAAGTTTTTCAGTGCAATTCACTCATATACTATGTACTACACTGTGCATTTCGTCTAATGCGGGTTTTTCAGTAAATTCTAAGTTTTTTCAGTGCAACTCACTCATATACAATGTACTACACTGTGCATTTCGTCTAATGCGGGTTTTTCAGTAAATTCTAAGTTTTTCAGTGCAATTCACTCATATACTATGTACTAACACTGTGCATTTAGTCTAATGCGGGTTTTTCAGTAAATTCTAAGTTTTTCAGTGCAACTCACTCATATACAATGTACTACACTGTGCATTTCGTCTAATGCGGGTTTTTCAGTAAATTCTAAGTTTTTCAGTGCAACTCACTCATATACACTGTACTACACTGTGCATATCGTCTAATGCGGGTTTTTCAGTAAATTCTAAGTTTTTTTAGAGCAACTCACTCATATACAATGTACTACACTGTGCATTTCGTCTAATGCGGGTTTTTCAGTAAATTCTAAGTATTTCAGTGCAACTCACTCATATACAATGTACTACACTGTGCATTTCGTCTAATGCGGTTTTTTCAGTAAATTCTAAGTTTTTCAGTGAAACTCACTCATATACAATGTACTACACTGTGCATTTCGTCTAATGCGGGTTTTTCAGTAAATTCTAAGTTTTTCAATACAACTCACTCATATACAATGTAGTACACTGTGCATTTCGTCTAAAGCGGGTTTTTCAGTAAATTCTACGTTTTTGAGTGCAACTCACTCATATATAATGTACTACACTGTTCATTTCGTCTAATGCTGGTTTTTCAGTAAATTCTAAGTTTGTCAGTGCAACTCACTCATATACAATGTACTACACTGTGCATTTCGTCTAATGCGGGTTTTTCAGTAAATTCTAAGTTTTTCAGTGCAACTCACTCATATACAATGTACTACACTGTGCATTTCGTCTAATGCGGGTTTTTCAGTAAATTCTAAATTTTTCAGTGCAACTCACTCATATACAATGTACTACACTGTGCATTTCGTCTAATGCGAGTTTTTCAGTAAATTCTAAGTTTTTTCAGTGCAACTCACTCATATACAATGTACTACACTGTGCATTTCGTCTAATGCGGGCTTTTCAGTAAATTCTAAGTTTTTCAGTGCAACTCACTCATATACAATGTACTACACAGTGCATTTCATCTAATGCGGGTTTTTTCAGTAAATTCTAAGTTTTTTCAGTGCAATTCACTCATATACTATGTACTACACTGTGCATTTCGTCTAATGCGGGTTTTTTCAGTAAATTCTAAGTTTTTCAGTGCAACTCACTCATATACATGTACTACACTGTGCATTTCGTCTAATGCGGGTTTTTCAGTAAATTCTAAGTTTTTCAGTGCAAATCACTCATATACAATGTACTACACTGTGCATTTCGTCTAATGCGGGTTTTTTAGTAAATTCTAAGTATTTCAGTGCAACTCACTCATATACAATGTACTACACTGTGCATTTCGTCTAATGCGGGTTTTTCAGTAAATTCTAAATTTTTTCAGTGCAACTCACTCATATACAATGTACTACACTGTGCATTTCGTCTAATGCGGGTTTTTCAGTAAATTCTAAGTTTTTCAGTGCAACTCACTCATATACATGTACTACACTGTGCATTTCGTCTAATGCGGGTTTTTCAGTAAATTCTAAGTTTTTCAGTGCAAATCACTCATATACAATGTACTACACTGTGCATTTCGTCTAATGCGGGTTTTTCAGTAAATTCTAAGTTTTTCAGTGCAACTCACTCATATACAATGTACTACACTGTGCATTTCGTCTAATGCGGGTTTTTCAGTAAATTCTAAGTTTTTCAGTGCAACTCACTCATATACAATGTACTACACTGTGCATTTCGTCTAATGCGGGTTTTTCAGTAAATTCTAAGTTTTTCAGTGCAACTCACTCATATACAATGTACTACACTGTGTATTTCGTCTAATGCGGGTTTTTCAGTAAATTCTAAGTTTTCAGTGCAACTAACTCATATACAATGTACTACACTGTGCATTTCGTCTAATGCGGGTTTTTCAGTAAATTCTAAGTTTTTCAGTGCAACTCACTCATATACAATGTACTACACTGTGCATTTCGTCTAATGCGGGTTTTTCAGTAAATTCTAAGTTTTTCAGTGCAACTCACTCATATACAATGTACTACACTGTGTATTTCGTCTAATGCGGGGTTTTTCAGTAAATTCTAAGTTTTTCAGTGCAACTAACTCATATACAATGTACTTACACTGTGCATTTCGTCTAATGCGGGTTTTTCAGTAAATTCTAAGTTTTTCAGTGCAACTCACTCATATACAATGTACTACACTGTGCATTTCGTCTAATGCGGGTTTTTCAGTAAATTCTAAGTTTTTCAGTGCAACTCACTCATATACAATGTACTACACTGTGCATTTCGTCTAATGCGGGTTTTTCAGTAAATTCTAAGTTTTTCAGTGCAACTCACACATATACAATGTACTACACTGTGCATTTCGTCTAATGCGGGTTTTTCAGTAAATTCTAAAGTTTTTCAGTGCAACTCACTCATATACAATGTACTACACTGTGCATTTCGTCTAATGCGGGTTTTTTCAGTAAATTCTAAGTTTTCAGTGCAACTCACTCATATACTATGTACTACACTGTGCATTTCGTCTAATGCGGGTTTTTCAGTAAATTCTAAGTTTTTCAGTGCAACTCACTCATATACTATGTACTACACTGTGCATTTCGTCTAATGCGGGTTTTTCAGTAAATTCTAATTTTTCAGTGCAACTCACTCATATACAATGTACTACACTGTACATTTCGTCTGATGCGGGTTTTTCAGTAAATTCTAAGTTTTTCAGTGCAACTCACTCATATACAATGTACTACACTGTGCATTTCGTCTAATGCGGGTTTTTCAGTAAATTCTAAGTTTTTCAGTGCAACTCACTCATATACAATGTACTACACTGTGCATTTCTTCTAATGCGGGTTTTTCAGTAAATTCTAAGTTTTTCAGTGCAATCACTCATATACTATGTACTACACTGTGCATTTCGTCTAATGCGGGTTTTTCAGTAAATTCTAAGTTTTTCAGTGCAACTCACTCATATACAATGTACTACACTGTGCATTTCGTCTAATGCGGGTTTTTCAGTAAATTCTAAGTTTGTCAGTGCAATTCACTCATATACTATGTACTACACTGTGCATTTAGTCTAATGCGGGTTTTTCAGTAAATTCTAAGTTTTTCAGTGCAACTCACTCATATACAATGTACTACACTGTGCATTTCGTCTAATGCGGGTTTTTCAGTAAATTCTAAGTTTTTCAGTGCAACTCACTCATATACAATGTACTACACTGTTGCATATCGTCTAATGCGGGTTTTTCAGTAAATTCTAAGTTTTTTAGAGCAACTCACTCATATACAATGTACTACACTGTGCATTTCGTCTAATGCGGGTTTTTTCAGTAAATTCTAAGTATTTCAGTGCAACTCACTCATATACAATGTACTACACTGTGCATTTCGTCTAATGCGGTTTTTTCAGTAAATTCTAAGTTTTTCAGTGCAACTCACTCATATACAATGTACTACACTGTGCATTTCGTCTAATGCGGGTTTTTCAGTAAATTCTAAGTTTTTCAATACAACTCACTCATATACAATGTAGTACACTGTGCATTTCGTCTAAAGCGGGTTTTTCAGTAAATTCTACGTTTTTGAGTGCAACTCACTCATATATAATGTACTACACTGTGCATTTCGTCTGATGCGGGTTTTTCAGTAAATTCTAAGTTTGTCAGTGCAACTCACTCATATACAATGTACTACACTGTGCATTTCGTCTAATGCGGGTTTTTTCAGTAAATTCTAAGTTTTTCAGTGCAACTCACTCATATACAATGTACTACACTGTGCATTTCGTCTAATGCGGGTTTTTCAGTAAATTCTAAATTTTTCAGTGCAACTCACTCATATACAATGTACTACACTGTGCATTTCGTCTGATGCGGGTTTTTCAGTAAATTCTAAGTTTGTCAGTGCAACTCACTCATATACAATGTACTACACTGTGCATTTCGTCTAATGCGGGTTTTTCAGTAAATTCTAAGTTTTTCAGTGCAACTCACTCATATACAATGTACTACACAGTGCATTTCATCTAATGCGGGTTTTTCAGTAAATTCTAAGTTTTTCAGTGCAATTCACTCATATACTATGTACTACACTGTGCATTTCGTCTAATGCGGGTTTTTCAGTAAATTCTAAGTTTTTCAGTGCAACTCACTCATATACATGTACTACACTGTGCATTTCGTCTAATGCGGGTTTTTCAGTAAATTCTAAGTTTTTCAGTGCAAATCACTCATATACAATGTACTACACTGTGCATTTCGTCTAATGCGGGTTTTTCAGTAAATTCTAAGTTTTTCAGTGCAACTCACTCATATACAATGTACTACACTGTGCATTTCGTCTAATGCGGGTTTTTCAGTAAATTGCTAAATTTTTCAGTGCAACTCACTCATATACAATGTACTACACTGTGCATTTCGTCTGATGCGGGTTTTTCAGTAAATTCTAAGTTTGTCAGTGCAACTCACTCATATACAATGTACTACACTGTGCATTTCGTCTAATGCGGGTTTTTCAGTAAATTCTAAGTTTTTCAGTGCAACTCACTCATATACAATGTACTACACAGTGCATTTCATCTAATGCGGGTTTTTCAGTAAATTCTAAGTTTTTCAGTGCAATTCACTCATATACTATGTACTACACTGTGCATTTCGTCTAATGCGGGTTTTTTCAGTAAATTCTAAGTTTTTCAGTGCAACTCACTCATATACATGTACTACACTGTGCATTTCGTCTAATGCGGGTTTTTCAGTAAATTCTAAGTTTTTCAGTGCAAATCACTCATATACAATTGTACTACACTGTGCATTTTGTCTAATGCGGGTTTTTCAGTAAATTCTAAGTTTTTCAGTGCAACTCACTCATATACAATGTACTACACTGTGCATTTCGTCTAATGCGGGTTTTTCAGTAAATTCTAAGTTTTTCAGTGCAACTCACTCATATACTATGTACTACACTGTGCATTTCGTCTAATGCGGGTTTTTCAGTAAATTCTAAGTTTTTCAGTGCAACTCACTCATATACAATGTACTACACTGTGCATTTCGTCTAATGCGGGTTTTTCAGTAAATTCTAAGTTTTTCAGTGCAATTCACTCATATACTATGTACTACACTGTGCATTTCGTCTAATGCGGGTTTTTCAGTAAATTCTAAGTTTTTCAGTGCAACTCATTCATATACAATGTACTACACTGTGCATTTCGTCTAATGCGGGTTTTTCAGTAAATTCTAAGTTTTTCAGTGCAACTCACACATATACAATGTACTACACTGTGCATTTCGTCTAATGCGGGTTTTCAGTAAATTCTAATTTTTCAGTGCAACTCACTCATATACAATGTACTACACTGTGCATTTCGTCTAATGCGGGTTTTTCAGTAAATTCTAAGTTTTTCAGTGCAACTCACTCATATACTATGTACTACACTGTGCATTTCGTCTAATGCGGGTTTTTTCAGTAAATTCTAAGTTTTTCAGTGCAACTCACTCATATACTATGTACTACACTGTGCATTTCGTCTAATGCGGGTTTTTCAGTAAATTCTAATTTTTCAGTGCAACTCACTCATATACAATGTACTACACTGTACATTTCGTCTGATGCGGGTTTTTCAGTAAATTCTAAGTTTTTCAGTGCAACTCACTCATATACAATGTACTACACTGTGCATTTCGTCTAATGCGGGTTTTTCAGTAAATTCTAAGTTTTTCAGTGCAACTCACTCATATACAATGTACTACACTGTGCATTTCTTCTAATGCGGGTTTTTCAGTAAATTCTAAATTTTTCAGTGCAATTCACTCATATACTATGTACTACACTGTGCATTTCGTCTAATGCGGGTTTTTCAGTAAATTCTAAGTTTTTCAGTGCAACTCACTCATATACAATGTACTACACTGTGCATTTCGTCTAATGCGGGTTTTTCAGTAAATTCTAAGTTTTTCAGTGCAATTCACTCATATACTATGTACTACACTGTGCATTTAGTCTAATGCGGGTTTTTCAGTAAATTCTAAGTTTTTCAGTGCAACTCACTCATATACAATGTACTACACTGTGCATTTCGTCTAATGCGGGGTTTTTCAGTAAATTCTAAGTTTTTCAGTGCAACTCACTCATATACAATGTACTACACTGTGCATATCGTCTAATGCGGGTTTTTCAGTAAATTCTAAGTTTTTTAGAGCAACTCACTCATATACAATGTACTACACTGTGCATTTCGTCTAATGCGGGTTTTTCAGTAAATTCTAAGTATTTCAGTGCAACTCACTCATATACAATGTACTACACTGTGCATTTCGTCTAATGCGGTTTTTTCAGTAAATTCTAAGTTTTTCAGTGCAACTCACTCATATACAATGTACTACACTGTGCATTTCGTCTAATGCGGGTTTTTCAGTAAATTCTAAGTTTTTCAATACAACTCACTCATATACAATGTAGTACACTGTGCATTTCGTCTAAAGCGGGTTTTTTCAGTAAATTCTACGTTTTTGAGTGCAACTCACTCATATATAATGTACTACACTGTGCATTTCGTCTGATGCGGGTTTTTCAGTAAATTCTAAGTTTGTCAGTGCAACTCACTCATATACAATGTACTACACTGTGCATTTCGTCTAATGCGGGTTTTTCAGTAAATTCTAAGTTTTTCAGTGCAACTCACTCATATACAATGTACTACACTGTGCATTTCGTCTAATGCGGGTTTTTCAGTAAATTCTAATTTTTCAGTGCAACTCACTCATATACAATGTACTACACTGTGCATTTCGTCTGATGCGGGTTTTTCAGTAAATTCTAAGTTTGTCAGTGCAACTCACTCATATACAATGTACTACACTGTGCATTTCGTCTAATGCGGGTTTTTCAGTAAATTCTAAGTTTTTCAGTGCAACTCACTCATATACAATGTACTACACAGTGCATTTCATCTAATGCGGGTTTTTCAGTAAATTCTAAGTTTTCAGTGCAATTCACTCATATACTATGTACTACACTGTGCATTTCGTCTAATGCGGGTTTTTCAGTAAATTCTAAGTTTTTCAGTGCAACTCACTCATATACATGTACTACACTGTGCATTTCGTCTAATGCGGGTTTTTCAGTAAATTCTAAGTTTTTCAGTGCAAATCACTCATATACAATGTACTACACTGTGCATTTTGTCTAATGCGGGTTTTTCAGTAAATCTAAGTTTTTCAGTGCAACTCACTCATATACAATGTACTACACTGTGCATTTCGTCTAATGCGGGTTTTTCAGTAAATTCTAGTTTTTCAGTGCAACTCACTCATATACTATGTACTACACTGTGCATTTCGTCTAATGCGGGTTTTTCAGTAAATTCTAAGTTTTTCAGTGCAACTCACTCATATACTATGTACTACACTGTGCATTTCGTCTAATGCGGGTTTTTCAGTAAATTCTAATTTTTCAGTGCAACTCACTCATATACAATGTACTACACTGTACATTTCGTCTGATGCGGGTTTTTCAGTAAATTCTAAGTTTTTCAGTGCAACTCACTCAGTATACAATGTACTACACTGTGCATTTCGTCTAATGCGGGTTTTTCAGTAAATTCTAAGTTTTTCAGTGCAACTCACTCATATACAATGTACTACACTGTGCATTTCTTCTAATGCGGGTTTTTCAGTAAATTCTAAGTTTTTCAGTGCAATTCACTCATATACTATGTACTACACTGTGCATTTCGTCTAATGCGGGTTTTTCAGTAAATTCTAAGTTTTTCAGTGCAACTCACTCATATACAATGTACTACACTGTGCATTTCGTCTAATGCGGGTTTTTCAGTAAATTCTAAGTTTTTCAGTGCAATTCACTCATATACTATGTACTACACTGTGCATTTAGTCTAATGCGGGTTTTTCAGTAAATTCTAAGTTTTTCAGTGCAACTCACTCATATACAATGTACTACACTGTGCATTTCGTCTAATGCGGGTTTTTCAGTAAATTCTAAGTTTTTCAGTGCAACTCACTCATATACAATGTACTACACTGTGCATATCGTCTAATGCGGGTTTTTCAGTAAATTCTAAGTTTTTTAGAGCAACTCACTCATATACAATGTACTACACTGTGCATTTCGTCTAATGCGGGTTTTTCAGTAAATTCTAAGTATTTCAGTGCAACTCACTCATATACAATGTACTACACTGTGCATTTCGTCTAATGCGGTTTTTTCAGTAAATTCTAAGTTTTTCAGTGCAACTCACTCATATACAATGTACTACACTGTGCATTTCGTCTAATGCGGGTTTTTCAGTAAATTCTAAGTTTTTCAATACAACTCACTCATATACAATGTAGTACACTGTGCATTTCGTCTAAAGCGGGTTTTTTCAGTAAATTCTACGTTTTTGAGTGCAACTCACTCATATATAATGTACTACACTGTTCATTTCGTCTAATGCTGGTTTTTCAGTAAATTCTAAGTTTTTCAGTGCAACTCACTCATATACAATGTACTACACTGTGCATTTCGTCTAATGCGGGTTTTTCAGTAAATTCTAAGTTTTTCAGTGCAACTCACTCATATACAATGTACTACACAGTGCATTTCATCTAATGCGGGTTTTTCAGTAAATTCTAAGTTTTTCAGTGCAATTCACTCATATACTATGTACTACACTGTGCATTTCGTCTAATGCGGGTTTTTCAGTAAATTCTAAGTTTTTCAGTGCAACTCACTCATATACATGTACTACACTGTGCATTTCGTCTAATGCGGGTTTTTCAGTAAATTCTAAGTTTTTCAGTGCAAATCACTCATATACAATGTACTACACTGTGCATTTCGTCTAATGCGGGTTTTTCAGTAAATTCTAAGTTTTTCAGTGCAACTCACTCATATACAATGTACTACACTGTGCATTTCGTCTAATGCGGGTTTTTCAGTAAATTCTAAATTTTTCAGTGCAACTCACTCATATACAATGTACTACACTGTGCATTTCGTCTGATGCGGGTTTTTCAGTAAATTCTAAGTTTGTCAGTGCAACTCACTCATATACAATGTACTACACTGTGCATTTCGTCTAATGCGGGTTTTTCAGTAAATTCTAAGTTTTTCAGTGCAACTCACTCATATACAATGTACTACACAGTGCATTTCATCTAATGCGGGTTTTTCAGTAAATTCTAAGTTTTTCAGTGCAATTCACTCATATACTATGTACTACACTGTGCATTTCGTCTAATGCGGGTTTTTCAGTAAATTCTAAGTTTTTCAGTGCAACTCACTCATATACATGTACTACACTGTGCATTTCGTCTAATGCGGGTTTTTCAGTAAATTCTAAGTTTTTCAGTGCAAATCACTCATATACAATGTACTACACTGTGCATTTTGTCTAATGCGGGTTTTTCAGTAAATTCTAAGTTTTTCAGTGCAACTCACTCATATACAATGTACTACACTGTGCATTTCGTCTAATGCGGGTTTTTCAGTAAATTCTAAGTTTTTCAGTGCAACTCACTCATATACAATGTACTACACTGTGCATTTCGTCTAATGCGGGTTTTTCAGTAAATTCTAAGTTTTTCAGTGCAACTCACTCATATACAATGTACTACACTGTGTATTTCGTCTAATGCGGGTTTTTCAGTAAATTCTAAGTTTTTCAGTGCAACTAACTCATATACAATGTACTACACTGTGCATTTCGTCTAATGCGGGTTTTTCAGTAAATTCTAAGTTTTTCAGTGCAACTCACTCATATACAATGTACTACACTGTGCATTTCGTCTAATGCGGGTTTTTCAGTAAATTCTAAGTTTTTCAGTGCAACTCACTCATATACAATGTTACTACACTGTGTATTTCGTCTAATGCGGGTTTTTCAGTAAATTCTAAGTTTTTCAGTGCAACTAACTCATATACAATGTACTACACTGTGCATTTCGTCTAATGCGGGTTTTTCAGTAAATTCTAAGTTTTTCAGTGCAACTCACTCATATACAATGTACTACACTGTGCATTTCGTCTAATGCGGGTTTTTCAGTAAATTCTAAGTTTTTCAGTGCAACTCACTCATATACAATGTACTACACTGTGCATTTCGTCTAATGCGGGTTTTTCAGTAAATTCTAAGTTTTTCAGTGCAACTCACACATATACAATGTACTACACTGTGCATTTCGTCTAATGCGGGTTTTTCAGTAAATTCTAAATTTTTCAGTGCAACTCACTCATATACAATGTACTACACTGTGCATTTCGTCTAATGCGGGTTTTTCAGTAAATTCTAAGTTTTTCAGTGCAACTCACTCATATACTATGTACTACACTGTGCATTTCGTCTAATGCGGGTTTTTCAGTAAATTCTAATTTTTTCAGTGCAACTCACTCATATACAATGTACTACACTGTACATTTCGTCTGATGCGGGTTTTTCAGTAAATTCTAAGTTTTTCAGTGCAACTCACTCATATACAATGTACTACACTGTGCATTTCGTCTAATGCGGGTTTTTCAGTAAATTCTAAGTTTTTCAGTGCAACTCACTCATATACAATGTACTACACTGTGCATTTCTTCTAATGCGGGTTTTTCAGTAAATTCTAAGTTTTTCAGTGCAATTCACTCATATACTATGTACTACACTGTGCATTTCGTCTAATGCGGGTTTTTCAGTAAATTCTAAGTTTTTCAGTGCAACTCACTCATATACAATGTACTACACTGTGCATTTCGTCTAATGCGGGTTTTTCAGTAAATTCTAAGTTTTTCAGTGCAATTCACTCATATACTATGTACTACACTGTGCATTTAGTCTAATGCGGGTTTTTCAGTAAATTCTAAGTTTTTTAGAGCAACTCACTCATATACAATGTACTACACTGTGCATTTCGTCTAATGCGGGTTTTTCAGTAAATTCTAAGTATTTCAGTGCAACTCACTCATATACAATGTACTACACTGTGCATTTCGTCTAATGCGGTTTTTTCAGTAAATTCTAAGTTTTTCAGTGCAACTCACTCATATACAATGTACTACACTGTGCATTTCGTCTAATGCGGGTTTTTCAGTAAATTCTAAGTTTTTCAATACAACTCACTCATATACAATGTAGTACACTGTGCATTTCGTCTAAAGCGGGTTTTTCAGTAAATTCTACGTTTTTGAGTGCAACTCACTCATATATAATGTACTACACTGTTCATTTCGTCTAATGCTGGTTTTTCAGTAAATTCTAAGTTTTTCAGTGCAACTCACTCATATACAATGTACTACACTGTGCATTTCGTCTAATGCGGGTTTTTCAGTAAATTCTAAGTTTTTCAGTGCAACTAACTCATATACAATGTACTACACTGTGCATTTCGTCTAATGCGGGTTTTTCAGTAAATTCTAAGTTTTTCAGTGCAACTCACTCATATACAATGTACTACACTGTGCATTTCGTCTAATGCGGGTTTTTCAGTAAATTCTAAGTTTTTCAGTGCAACTCACTCATATACAATGTACTACACTGTGTATTTCGTCTAATGCGGGTTTTTCAGTAAATTCTAAGTTTTTCAGTGCAACTAACTCATATACAATGTACTACACTGTGCATTTCGTCTAATGCGGGTTTTTCAGTAAATTCTAAGTTTTTCAGTGCAACTCACTCATATACAATGTACTACACTGTGCATTTCGTCTAATGCGGGTTTTTCAGTAAATTCTAAGTTTTTCAGTGCAACTCACTCATATACAATGTACTACACTGTGCATTTCGTCTAATGCGGGTTTTTCAGTAAATTCTAAGTTTTTCAGTGCAACTCACACATATACAATGTACTACACTGTGCATTTCGTCTAATGCGGGTTTTTCAGTAAATTCTAAATTTTTCAGTGCAACTCACTCATATACAATGTACTACACTGTGCATTTCGTCTAATGCGGGTTTTTCAGTAAATTCTAAGTTTTTCAGTGCAACTCACTCATATACTATGTACTACACTGTGCATTTCGTCTAATGCGGGTTTTTCAGTAAATTCTAATTTTTTCAGTGCAACTCACTCATATACAATGTACTACACTGTACATTTCGTCTGATGCGGGTTTTTCAGTAAATTCTAAGTTTTTCAGTGCAACTCACTCATATACAATGTACTACACTGTGCATTTCGTCTAATGCGGGTTTTTCAGTAAATTCTAAGTTTTTCAGTGCAACTCACTCATATACAATGTACTACACTGTGCATTTCTTCTAATGCGGGTTTTTCAGTAAATTCTAAGTTTTTCAGTGCAATTCACTCATATACTATGTACTACACTGTGCATTTCGTCTAATGCGGGTTTTTCAGTAAATTCTAAGTTTTTCAGTGCAACTCACTCATATACAATGTACTACACTGTGCATTTCGTCTAATGCGGGTTTTTCAGTAAATTCTAAGTTTTTCAGTGCAATTCACTCATATACTATGTACTACACTGTGCATTTAGTCTAATGCGGGTTTTTCAGTAAATTCTAAGTTTTTTAGAGCAACTCACTCATATACAATGTACTACACTGTGCATTTCGTCTAATGCGGGTTTTTCAGTAAATTCTAAGTATTTCAGTGCAACTCACTCATATACAATGTACTACACTGTGCATTTCGTCTAATGCGGTTTTTTCAGTAAATTCTAAGTTTTTCAGTGCAACTCACTCATATACAATGTACTACACTGTGCATTTCGTCTAATGCGGGTTTTTCAGTAAATTCTAAGTTTTTCAATACAACTCACTCATATACAATGTAGTACACTGTGCATTTCGTCTAAAGCGGGTTTTTCAGTAAATTCTACGTTTTTGAGTGCAACTCACTCATATATAATGTACTACACTGTTCATTTCGTCTAATGCTGGTTTTTCAGTAAATTCTAAGTTTTTCAGTGCAACTCACTCATATACAATGTACTACACTGTGCATTTCGTCTAATGCGGGTTTTTCAGTAAATTCTAAGTTTTTCAGTGCAACTCAATCATATACTATATACTACACTGTGCATTTCGTCTAATGCGGGTTTTTCAGTAAATTCTAAGTTTTTCAGTGCAACTCACTCATATACAATGTACTACACTGTGCATTTCGTCTAATGCGGGTTTTTCAGTAAATTCTAAGTTTTTCAGTGCAACTCACTCATATACAATGTACTACAATGTGCATTTCGTCTAATGCGGGTTTTTCAGTAAATTCTAAGTTTTTCAGTGCAACTCACTCATATACAATGTACTACACTGTGCATTTCGTCTAATGCGGGTTTTTCAGTAAATTCTAAGTTTTTCAGTGCAACTCACTCATATACTATGTACTACACTGTGCATTTCGTCTAATTCGGGTTTTTCAGTAAATTCTAAGTTTTTCAGTGCAACTCACTGATAAACTATGTACTACACTGTTCATTTCGTCTAATGCGGGTTTTTCAGTAAATTCTAAGTTTTTCAGTGCAACTCACTCATATACAATGTACTACACTGTGCATTTCGTCTAATGCGGGTTTTTCAGTAAATTCTAAGTTTTTCAGTGCAACTCACTCATATACAATGTACTACACTGTGCATTTCGTCTAATGCGGGTTTTTCAGTAAATTCTAAGTTTTTCAGTGCAACTCACTCATATACTATGTACTACACTGTGCATTTCGTCTAATTCGGGTTTTTCAGTAAATTCTAAGTTTTTCAGTGCAACTCACTCATATACAATGTACTACACTGTGCATTTCGTCTAATGCGGGTTTTTCAGTAAATTCTAAGTTTTTCAGTGCAACTCACTCATATACAATCTACTACACTGTGCATTTCGTCTAAAGCGGGTTTTTCAGTAAATTCTACGTTTTTCAGTGAAACTCACTCATATACAATGTACTACACTGTTCATTTCGTCTAATGCGGGTTTTTCAGTAAATTCTAAGTTTTTCAGTGCAACTCACTCATATACAATGTACTACACTGTGCATTTCGTCTAATGCGGGTTTTTCAGTAAATTCTAAGTTTTTCAGTGCAAGTCACTCATATACTATGTACTACACTGTGCATTTCGTCTAATGCGGGTTTTTCAGTAAATTCTAAGTTTTTCAGTGCAACTCACTCATATACTATGTACTACACTGTACATTTCGTCTAATGCGGGTTTTTCAGTAAATTCTAAGTTTTTCAGTGCAACTCACTCATATACAATCTACTACACTGTGCATTTCGTCTAAAGCGGGTTTTTCAGTAAATTCTACGTTTTTCAGTGAAACTCACTCATATACAATGTACTACACTGTTCATTTCGTCTAATGCGGGTTTTTCAGTAAATTCTAAGTTTTTCAGTGCAACTCACTCATATACAATGTACTACACTGTGCATTTCGTCTAATGCGGGTTTTTCAGTAAATTCTAAGTTTTTCAGTGCAACTCACTCATATACAATGTACTACACTGTGCATTTTGTCTAATGCGGGTTTTTCAGTAAATTCTAAGTTTTTCAGTGCAACTCACTCATATACAATGTACTACACTGTGCATTTCGTCTAATGCGGGTTTTTCAGTAAATTCTAAGTTTTTCAGTGCAACTCACTCATATACAATGTACTACACTGTGCATTTCGTCTAATGCGGGTTTTTCAGTAAATTCTAAGTTTTTCAGTGCAACTCACTCATATACAATGTACTACACTGTGTATTTCGTCTAATGCGGGTTTTTCAGTAAATTCTAAGTTTTTCAGTGCAACTAACTCATATACAATGTACTACACTGTGCATTTCGTCTAATGCGGGTTTTTCAGTAAATTCTAAGTTTTTCAGTGCAACTCACTCATATACAATGTACTACACTGTGCATTTCGTCTAATGCGGGTTTTTCAGTAAATTCTAAGTTTTTCAGTGCAACTCACTCATATACAATGTACTACACTGTGTATTTCGTCTAATGCGGGTTTTTCAGTAAATTCTAAGTTTTTCAGTGCAACTAACTCATATACAATGTACTACACTGTGCATTTCGTCTAATGCGGGTTTTTCAGTAAATTCTAAGTTTTTCAGTGCAACTCACTCATATACAATGTACTACACTGTGCATTTCGTCTAATGCGGGTTTTTCAGTAAATTCTAAGTTTTTCAGTGCAACTCACTCATATACAATGTACTACACTGTGCATTTCGTCTAATTCGGGTTTTTCAGTAAATTCTAAGTTTTTCAGTGCAACTCACACATATACAATGTACTACACTGTGCATTTCGTCTAATGCGGGTTTTTCAGTAAATTCTAAGTTTTTCAGTGCAACTCACTCATATACAATGTACTACACTGTGCATTTCGTCTAATGCGGGTTTTTCAGTAAATTCTAAGTTTTTCAGTGCAACTCACTCATATACAATGTACTACACTGTGTATTTCGTCTAATGCGGGTTTTTCAGTAAATTCTAAGTTTTTCAGTGCAACTAACTCATATACAATGTACTACACTGTGCATTTCGTCTAATGCGGGTTTTTCAGTAAATTCTAAGTTTTTCAGTGCAACTCACTCATATACAATGTACTACACTGTGCATTTCGTCTAATGCGGGTTTTTCAGTAAATTCTAAGTTTTTCAGTGCAACTCACTCATATACAATGTACTACACTGTGCATTTCGTCTAATGCGGGTTTTTCAGTAAATTCTAAGTTTTTCAGTGGCAACTCACACATATACAATGTACTACACTGTGCATTTCGTCTAATGCGGGTTTTTCAGTAAATTCTAAATTTTTCAGTGCAACTCACTCATATACAATGTACTACACTGTGCATTTCGTCTAATGCGGGTTTTTCAGTAAATTCTAAGTTTTTCAGTGCAACTCACTCATATACTATGTACTACACTGTGCATTTCGTCTAATGCGGGTTTTTCAGTAAATTCTAATTTTTTCAGTGCAACTCACTCATATACAATGTACTACACTGTACATTTCGTCTGATGCGGGTTTTTCAGTAAATTCTAAGTTTTTCAGTGCAACTCACTCATATACAATGTACTACACTGTGCATTTCGTCTAATGCGGGTTTTTCAGTAAATTCTAAGTTTTTCAGTGCAACTCACTCATATACAATGTACTACACTGTGCATTTCTTCTAATGCGGGTTTTTCAGTAAATTCTAAGTTTTTCAGTGCAATTCACTCATATACTATGTACTACACTGTGCATTTCGTCTAATGCGGGTTTTTCAGTAAATTCTAAGTTTTTCAGTGCAACTCACTCATATACAATGTACTACACTGTGCATTTCGTCTAATGCGGGTTTTTCAGTAAATTCTAAGTTTTTCAGTGCAATTCACTCATATACTATGTACTACACTGTGCATTTAGTCTAATGCGGGTTTTTCAGTAAATTCTAAGTTTTTTAGAGCAACTCACTCATATACAATGTACTACACTGTGCATTTCGTCTAATGCGGGTTTTTCAGTAAATTCTAAGTATTTCAGTGCAACTCACTCATATACAATGTACTACACTGTGCATTTCGTCTAATGCGGTTTTTTCAGTAAATTCTAAGTTTTTCAGTGCAACTCACTCATATACAATGTACTACACTGTGCATTTCGTCTAATGCGGGTTTTTCAGTAAATTCTAAGTTTTTCAATACAACTCACTCATATACAATGTAGTACACTGTGCATTTCGTCTAAAGCGGGTTTTTCAGTAAATTCTACGTTTTTGAGTGCAACTCACTCATATATAATGTACTACACTGTTCATTTCGTCTAATGCTGGTTTTTCAGTAAATTCTAAGTTTTTCAGTGCAACTCACTCATATACAATGTACTACACTGTGCATTTCGTCTAATGCGGGTTTTTCAGTAAATTCTAAGTTTTTCAGTGCAACTCAATCATATACTATATACTACACTGTGCATTTCGTCTAATGCGGGTTTTTCAGTAAATTCTAAGTTTTTCAGTGCAACTCACTCATATACAATGTACTACACTGTGCATTTCGTCTAATGCGGGTTTTTCAGTAAATTCTAAGTTTTTCAGTGCAACTCACTCATATACAATGTACTACAATGTGCATTTCGTCTAATGCGGGTTTTTCAGTAAATTCTAAGTTTTTCAGTGCAACTCACTCATATACAATGTACTACACTGTGCATTTCGTCTAATGCGGGTTTTTCAGTAAATTCTAAGTTTTTCAGTGCAACTCACTCATATACTATGTACTACACTGTGCATTTCGTCTAATTCGGGTTTTTCAGTAAATTCTAAGTTTTTCAGTGCAACTCACTGATAAACTATGTACTACACTGTTCATTTCGTCTAATGCGGGTTTTTCAGTAAATTCTAAGTTTTTCAGTGCAACTCACTCATATACAATGTACTACACTGTGCATTTCGTCTAATGCGGGTTTTTCAGTAAATTCTAAGTTTTTCAGTGCAACTCACTCATATACAATGTACTACACTGTGCATTTCGTCTAATGCGGGTTTTTCAGTAAATTCTAAGTTTTTCAGTGCAACTCACTCATATACTATGTACTACACTGTGCATTTCGTCTAATTCGGGTTTTTCAGTAAATTCTAAGTTTTTCAGTGCAACTCACTCATATACAATGTACTACACTGTGCATTTCGTCTAATGCGGGTTTTTCAGTAAATTCTAAGTTTTTCAGTGCAACTCACTCATATACAATCTACTACACTGTGCATTTCGTCTAAAGCGGGTTTTTCAGTAAATTCTACGTTTTTCAGTGAAACTCACTCATATACAATGTACTACACTGTTCATTTCGTCTAATGCGGGTTTTTCAGTAAATTCTAAGTTTTTCAGTGCAACTCACTCATATACAATGTACTACACTGTGCATTTCGTCTAATGCGGGTTTTTTCAGTAAATTCTAAGTTTTTCAGTGCAACTCACTCATATACTATGTACTACACTGTGCATTTCGTCTAATGCGGGTTTTTCAGTAAATTCTAAGTTTTTCAGTGCAACTCACTCATATACTATGTACTACACTGTACATTTCGTCTAATGCGGGTTTTTCAGTAAATTCTAAGTTTTTCAGTGCAACTCACTCATATACAATGTACTACACTGTGCATTTATTCTAATGCGGGGTTTTCAGTAAATTCTAAGTTTTTCAGTGCAACTCACTCATATACAATGTACTACACTGTGCATTTCGTCTAATGCGGGTTTTTCAGTTAATTCTAAGTTTTTCAGTGCAACTCACTCATATACAATGTACTACACTGTGCATTTCGTCTAATGCAGGTTTTCAGTAAATTCTAAGTTTTTCAATACAACTCACTCATATACAATGTACTACACTGTGCATTTCGTCTGATGCGGGTTTTTCAGTAAATTCTACGTTTTTCAGTGCAACTCACTCATATACAATGTACTACACTGTGCATTTCGTCTAATGCGGGTTTTTCAGTAAATTCTAAGTTTTTCAGTGCAACTCACTCATATACAATGTACTACACTGTGCATTTCGTCTAATGCGGGTTTTTCAGTAAATTCTAAGTTTTTCAGTGCAACTCACTCATATACAATGTACTACACTGTGCATTTCGTCTAAATCGGGTTTTTCAGTAAATTCTAAGTTTTTCAGTGCAACTCACTCATATACTATGTACTACACTGTGCATTTCGTCTAATGCGGGTTTTTCAGTAAATTCTAAGTTTTTCAGTGCAACTCACTCATATACTATGTACTACACTGTACATTTCGTCTAATGCGGGTTTTTCAGTAAATTCTAAGTTTTTCAGTGCAACTCACTCATATACAATGTACTACACTGTGCATTTCGTCTAATGCGGGTTTTTCAGTAAATTCTAAGTTTTTCAATACAACTCACTCATATACAATGTGGTACACTGTGCATTTCGTCTAAAGCGGGTTTATCAGTAAATTCTACGTTTTTGAGTGCAACTCACTCATATATAATGTACTACACTGTTCATTTCGTCTAATGCTGGTTTTTCAGTAAATTCTAAGTTTTTCAGTGCAACTCACTCATATACAATGTACTACACTGTGCATTTCGTCTAATGCGGGTTTTTCAGTAAATTCTAAGTTTTTCAGTGCAACTCAATCATATACTATATACTACACTGTGCATTTCGTCTAATGCGGGTTTTTCAGTAAATTCTAAGTTTTTCAGTGCAACTCACTCATATACTATGTACTACACTGTGCATTTCGTCTAATGCGGGTTTTTCAGTAAATTCTAAGTTTTTCAGTGCAACTCACTCATATACAATGTACTACAATGTGCATTTCGTCTAATGCGGGTTTTTCAGTAAATTCTAAGTTTTTCAGTGCAACTCACTCATATACAATGTACTACACTGTGCATTTCGTCTAATGCGGGTTTTTCAGTAAATTCTAAGTTTTTCAGTGCAACTCACTCATATACTATGTACTACACTGTGCATTTCGTCTAATTCGGGTTTTTCAGTAAATTCTAAGTTTTTCAGTGCAACTCACTGATAAACTATGTACTACACTGTTCATTTCGTCTAATGCGGGTTTTTCAGTAAATTCTAAGCTTTTCAGTGCAACTCACTCATATACAATGTACTACACTGTGCATTTCGTCTAATGCGGGTTTTTCAGTAAATTCTAAGTTTTTCAGTGCAACTCACTCATATACAATGTACTACACTGTGCATTTCGTCTAATGCGGGTTTTTTCAGTAAATTCTAAGTTTTTCAGTGCAACTCACTCATATACAATGTACTACACTGTGCATTTCGTCTAATGCGGGTTTTTCAGTAAATTCTAAGTTTTTCAGTGCAACTCACTCATATACAATGTACTACACTGTGCATTTCGTCTAATGCGGTTTTTTCAGTAAATTCTAAGTTTTTCAATACAACTCACTCATATACAATGTACTACACTGTGCATTTCGTCTAAAGCGGGTTTTTCAGTAAATTCTACATTTTTCAGTGCAACTCACTCATATACAATGTACTACACTGTTCATTTCGTCTAATGCGGGTTTTTCAGTAAATTCTAAGTTTTTCAGTGCAACTCACTCATATACAATGTACTACACTGTCCATTTCGTCTAATGCGGGTTTTTCAGTAAATTCTAAGTTTTTCAGTGCAACTCACTCATATACTATGTACTACACTGTGCATTTCGTCTAATGCGGGTTTTTCAGTGAATTCTAAGTTTTTCAGTGCAACTCACTCATATATTATGTACTACACTGTACATTTCGTCTAATGCGGGTTTTTCAGTAAATTCTAAGTTTTTCAGTGCAACTCACTCATATACAATGTACTACACTGTGCATTTCGTCTAATGCGGGGTTTTCAGTAAATTCTAAGTTTTTCAGTGCAACTGACTCATATACAATGTACTACACTGTGCATTTCGTCTAATGCGGGTTTTTCAGTAAATTCTAAGTTTTTCAGTGCAACTCACTCATATACAATGTACTACACTGTGCATTTCGTCTAATGTGGGTTTTTCAGTTAATTCTAAGTTTTTCAGTTCAACTCACTCATATACAATGTACTACACTGTGCATTTCGTCTAATGCAGGTTTTTCAGTAAATTCTAAGTTTTTCAATACAACTCACTCATATACAATGTACTACACTGTGCATTTCGTCTAAAGCGGGTTTTTCAGTAAATTCTACGTTTTTCAGTGCAACTCACTCATATACAATGTACTACACTGTGCATTTCGTCTAATGCGGGTTTTTCAGTAAATTCTAAGTTTTTCAGTGCAACTCACTCATATACAATGTACTACACTGTGCATTTCGTCTAATGCGGGTTTTTCAGTAAATTCTAAGTTTTTCAGTGCAACTCACTCCAATACTATGTACTACACTGTGCATTTCGTCTAATTCGGGTTTTTCAGTAAATTCTAAGTTTTTCAGTGCAACTCACTCATAAACTATGTACTACACTGTTCATTTCGTCTAATGCGGGTTTTTCAGTAAATTCTAAGCTTTTCAGTGCAACTCACTCATATACAATGTACTACACTGTGCATTTCGTCTAATGCGGGTTTTTTAGTAAATTCTAAGTTTTTCAGTGCAACTCACTCATATACAATGTACTACACTGTGCATTTCGTCTAATGCGGGTTTTTCAGTAAATTCTAAGTTTTTCAGTGCAACTCACTCATATACAATCTACTACACTGTGCATTTCGTCTAAAGCGGGTTTTTCAGTAAATTCTACGTTTTTCAGTGCAACTCACTCATATACAATGTACTACACTGTTCATTTCGTCTAATGCGGGTTTTTCAGTAAATTCTAAGTTTTTCAGTGCAACTCACTCATATACAATGTACTACACTGTGCATTTCGTCTAATGCGGGTTTTTCAGTAAATTCTAAGTTTTTCAGTGCAACTCACTCATATACTATGTACTACACTGTGCATTTCGTCTAATGCGGGTTTTTCAGTAAATTCTAAGTTTTTCAGTGCAACTCACTCATATACAATGTACTACACTGTGCATTTCGTCTAATGCGGGTTTTTCAGTAAATTCTAAGTTTTTCAGTGCAACTCACTCATATACAATGTACTACACTGTGCATTTCGTCTAATGCGGGTTTTTCAGTAACTTCTAAGTATTTCAGTGCAACTCACTCATATACAATGTACTACACTGTGCATTTCGTCTAATGCGGGTTTTTCAGTAAATTCTAAGTTTTTCAGTGCAACTCACTCATATACAATGTACTACACTGTGCATTTCGTCTAATGCGGGTTTTTCAGTAAATTCTAAATTTTTCAGTGCAACTCACTCATATACTATGTACTACACTGTGCATTTCGTCTAATGCGGGTTTTTCAGTAAATTCTAAGTTTTTCAGTGCAACTCACTCATATACTATGTACTACACTGTGCATTTCGTCTAATGCGGGTTTTTCAGTAAATTCTAAGTTTTTCAGTGCAACTCACTCATATACAATGTACTACACTGTGCATTTCGTCTAATGCGGGTTTTTCAGTAAATTCTAAGTTTTTCAGTGCAACTCACTCATATACAATGTACTACACTGTGCATTTCGTCTAATGCGGGTTTTTCAGTAAATTCTAAGTATTTCAGTGCAACTCACTCATATACAATGTACTACACTGTGCATTTCAACTAATGCGGGTTTTTCAGTAAATTCTAAGTTTTTCAGTGCAACTCACTCATATACTATGTACTTCACTGTGCATTTCGTCTAATTCGGGTTTTTCAGTAAATTCTAAGTTTTTCAGTGCAACTCACTCATAAACTATGTACTACACTGTTCATTTCGTCTCTTGCGGGTTTTTCAGTAAATTCTAAGCTTTTCAGTGCAACTCACTCATATACCATGTACTACACTGTGCATTTCGTCTAATGCGGGTTTTTTCAGTAAATTCTAAGTTTTTCAGTGCAACTCACTCATATACAATGTACTACACTGTGCATTTCGTCTAAAGCGGGTTTTTCAGTAAATTCTAAGTTTTTCAGTGCAACTCACTCATATACAATGTACTACACTGTGCATTTCGTCTAATGCGGGTTTTTCAGTAAATTCTAAGTTTTTCAGTGCAACTCACTCATATACAATGTACTACACTGTGCATTTCGTCTAATGCGGGTTTTTCAGTAAATTCTAAGTTTTTCAGTGCATCTCACTCATATACAATGTACTACACTGTGCATTTCGTCTAATGCGGGTTTTTCAGTAAATTCTAAGTTTTTCAATACAACTCACTCATATACAATGTACTACACTGTACATTTCGTCTAAAGCGGGTTTTTCAGTAAATTCTACGTTTTTCAGTGCAACTCACTCATATACAATATACTACACTGTTCATTTCGTCTAATGCGGGTTTTTCAGTAAATTCTAAGTTTTTCAGTGCAACTCACTCATATACAATGTACTACACTGTGCATTTCGTCTAATGCGGGTTTTTCAGTAAATTCTAAGTTTTTCAGTGCAACTCACTCATATACTATGTACTACACTGTGCATTTCGTCTAATGCGGGTTTTTCAGTAAATTCTAAGTTTTTCAGTGCAACTCACTCATATACTATGTACTACACTGTACATTTCGTCTAATGCGGGTTTTTCAGTAAATTCTAAGTTTTTCAGTGCAACTCACTCATATACAATTTACTACACTGTGCATTTCGTCTAATGCGGGTTTTTCAGTAAATTCTAAGTTTTTCAGTGCAACTCACTCATATACAATGTACTACACTGTGCATTTCGTCTAATGCGGGTTTTTCAGTGCAACTCACTCATATACAATGTACTACACTGTGCATTTCGTCTAATGCGGGTTTTTCAGTAAATTCTAAGTTTTTCAGTGCAACTCACTCATATACAATGTACTACACTGTTCATTTCGTCTCTTGCGAGTTTTTCAGTAAATTCTAAGCTTTTCAGTGCAACTCACTCATATACAATGTACTACACTGTGCATTTCGTCTAATGCGGGTTTTTCAGTAAATTCTAAGTTTTTCAGTGCAACTCACTCATAAACTATGTACTACACTGTTCATTTCGTCTCTTGCGGGTTTTTCAGTAAATTCTAAGCTTTTCAGTGCAACTCACTCATATACCACGTACTACACTGTGCATTTCGTCTAATGCGGGTTTTTCAGTAAATTCTAAGTTTTTCAGTGCAACTCACTCATATACAATGTACTACACTGTGCATTTCGTCTAATGCGGGTTTTTCAGTAAATTCTAAGTATTTCAGTGCAACTCACTCATATACAATGTACTACACTGTGCATTTCAACTAATGCGGGTTTTTCAGTAAATTCTAAGTTTTTCAGTGCAACTCACTCATATACTATGTACTTCACTGTGCATTTCGTCTAATTCGGGTTTTTCAGTAAATTCTAAGTTTTTCAGTGCAACTCACTCATAAACTATGTACTACACTGTTCATTTCGTCTCTTGCGGGTTTTTCAGTAAATTCTAAGCTTTTCAGTGCAACTCACTCATATACCATGTACTACACTGTGCATTTCGTCTAATGCGGGTTTTTCAGTAAATTCTAAGTTTTTCAGTGCAACTCACTCATATACAATGTACTACACTGTGCATTTCGTCTAAAGCGGGTTTTTCAGTAAATTCTAAGTTTTTCAGTGCAACTCACTCATATACAATGTACTACACTGTGCATTTCGTCTAATGCGGGTTTTTCAGTAAATTCTAAGTTTTTCAGTGCAACTCACTCATATACAATGTACTACACTGTGCATTTCGTCTAATGCGGGTTTTTCAGTAAATTCTAAGTTTTTCAGTGCATCTCACTCATATAAAATGTACTACACTGTGCATTTCGTCTAATGCGGGTTTTTCAGTAAATTCTAAGTTTTTCAATACAACTCACTCATATACAATGTACTACACTGTACATTTCGTCTAAAGCGGGTTTTTCAGTAAATTCTACGTTTTTCAGTGCAACTCACTCATATACAATGTACTACACTGTTCATTTCGTCTAATGCGGGTTTTTCAGTAAATTCTAAGTTTTTCAGTGCAACTCACTCATATACAATGTACTACACTGTGCATTTCGTCTAATGCGGGTTTTTCAGTAAATTCTAAGTTTTTCAGTGCAACTCACTCATATACTATGTACTACACTGTGCATTTCGTCTAATGCGGGTTTTTCAGTAAATTCTAAGTTTTTCAGTGCAACTCACTCATATACTATGTACTACACTGTACATTTCGTCTAATGCGGGTTTTTCAGTAAATTCTAAGTTTTTCAGTGCAACTCACTCATATACAATTTACTACACTGTGCATTTCGTCTAATGCGGGTTTTTCAGTAAATTCTAAGTTTTTCAGTGCAACTCACTCATATACAATGTACTACACTGTGCATTTCGTCTAATGCGGGTTTTTCAGTGCAACTCACTCATATACAATGTACTACACTGTGCATTTCGTCTAATGCGGGTTTTTCAGTAAATTCTAAGTTTTTCAGTGCAACTCACTCATATACAATGTACTACACTGTTCATTTCGTCTCTTGCGAGTTTTTCAGTAAATTCTAAGCTTTTCAGTGCAACTCACTCATATACAATGTACTACACTGTGCATTTCGTCTAATGCGGGTTTTTCAGTAAATTCTAAGTTTTTCAGTGCAACTCACTCATAAACTATGTACTACACTGTTCATTTCGTCTCTTGCGGGTTTTTCAGTAAATTCTAAGCTTTTCAGTGCAACTCACTCATATACCACGTACTACACTGTGCATTTCGTCTAATGCGGGTTTTTCAGTAAATTCTAAGTTTTTCAGTGCAACTCACTCATATACAATGTACTACACTGTGCATTTCGTCTAATGCGGGTTTTTCAGTAAATTCTAAGTTTTTCAGTGCAACTCACTCATATACAATGTACTACACTGTGCATTTCGTCTAATGCGGGTTTTTCAGTAAATTCTAAGTTTTTCAATACAACTCACTCATATACAATGTACTACACTGTACATTTCGTCTAAAGCGGGTTTTTCAGTAAATTCTACGTTTTTCAGTGCAACTCACTCATATACAATGTACTACACTGTTCATTTCGTCTAATGCGGGTTTTTCAGTAAATTCTAAGTTTTTCAGTGCAACTCACTCATATACAATGTACTACACTGTGCATTTCGTCTAATGCGGGTTTTTCAGTAAATTCTAAGTTTTTCAGTGCAACTCACTCATATACAATGTACTACACTGTGCATTTCGTCTAATGCGGGTTTTTCAGTAAATTCTAAGTATTTCAGTGCAACTCACTCATATACAATGTACTACACTGTGCATTTCAACTAATGCGGGTTTTTCAGTAAATTTTAAGTTTTTCAGTGCAACTCACTCATATACTATGTACTTCACTGTGCATTTCGTCTAATTCGGGTTTTTCAGTAAATTCTAAGTTTTTCAGTGCAACTCACTCATAAACTATGTACTACACTGTTCATTTCGTCTCTTGCGGGTTTTTCAGTAAATTCTAAGCTTTTCAGTGCAACTCACTCATATACCATGTACTACACTGTGCATTTCGTCTAATGCGGGTTTTTCAGTAAATTCTAAGTTTTTCAGTGCAACTCACTCATATACAATGTACTACACTGTGCATTTCGTCTAATGCGGGTTTTTTCAGTAAATTCTAAGTTTTTCAGTGCAACTCACTCATATACAATGTACTACACTGTGCATTTCGTCTAATGCGGGTTTTTCAGTAAATTCTAAGTTTTTCAGTGCAACTCACTCATATACAATGTACTACACTGTGCATTTCGTCTAATGCGGGGTTTTTCAGTAAATTCTAAGTTTTTCAGTGCAACTCACTCATATACAATGTACTACACTGTGCATTTCGTCTAATGCGGGTTTTTCAGTAAATTCTAAGTTTTTCAATACAACTCACTCATATACAATGTACTACACTGTACATTTCGTCTAAAGCGGGTTTTTCAGTAAATTCTACGTTTTTCAGTGCAACTCACTCATATACAATGTACTACACTGTTCATTTCGTCTAATGCGGGTTTTTCAGTAAATTCTAAGTTTTTCAGTGCAACTCACTCATATACAATGTACTACACTGTGCATTTCGTCTAATGCGGGTTTTTCAGTAAATTCTAAGTTTTTCAGTGCAACTCACTCATATACTATGTACTACACTGTGCATTTCGTCTAATGCGGGTTTTTCAGTAAATTCTAAGTTTTTCAGTGCAACTCACTCATATACTATGTACTACACTGTACATTTCGTCTAATGCGGGTTTTTCAGTAAATTCTAAGTTTTTCAGTGCAACTCACTCATATACAATTTACTACACTGTGCATTTCGTCTAATGCGGGGTTTTCAGTAAATTCTAAGTTTTTCAGTGCAACTCACTCATATACAATGTACTACACTGTGCATTTCGTCTAATGCGGGTTTTTCAGTGCAACTCACTCATATACAATGTACTACACAGTGCATTTCGTCTAATGCGGGTTTTTCAGTAAATTCTAAGTTTTTCAGTGCAACTCACTCATATACAATGTACTACACTGTTCATTTCGTCTCTTGCGAGTTTTTCAGTAAATTCTAAGCTTTTCAGTGCAACTCACTCATATACAATGTACTACACTGTGCATTTCGTCTAATGCGGGTTTTTCAGTAAATTCTAAGTTTTTCAGTGCAACTCACTCATATACAATGTACTACACTGTGCATTTCGTCTAATGCGGGTTTTTCAGTAAATTCTAAGTTTTTCAGTGCAACTCACTCATATACAATGTACTACACTGTGCATTTCGTCTAATGCGGGTTTTTCAGTAAATTCTAAGTTTTTCAGTGCAATTCACTCATATACAATGTACTACACTGTGCATTTCGTCTAATGCGGGTTTTTCAGTAAATTCTAAGTTTTTCAGTGCAACTCACTCATATACAATGTACTACACTGTGCATTTCGTCTAATGCGGGTTTTTCAGTAAATTCTAAGTTTTTCAATACAACTCACTCATATACAATGTACTACACTGTACATTTCGTCTAAAGCGGGTTTTTCAGTAAATTCTACGTTTTTCAGTGCAACTCACTCATATACAATGTACTACACTGTTCATTTCGTCAAATGCGGGTTTTTTCAGTAAATTCTAAGTTTTTCAGTGCAACTCACTCATATACAATGTACTACACTGTGCATTTCGTCTAATGCGGGGTTTTTCAGTAAATTCTAAGTTTTTCAGTGCAACTCACTCATATACAATGTACTACACTGTGCATTTCGTCTAATGCGGGTTTTTCAGTAAATTTCTAAGATTTTCAGTGCAATTCACTCATATAAAATGTACTACTGTGCATTTCGTCTAATGCGGGTTTTTCAGTAAATTCTAAGTTTTTCAGTGCAACTCACTCATATACAATGTACTACACTGTGCATTTCGTCTAATGCGGGTTTTTCAGTAAATTCTAAGTTTTTCAGTGCAACTCACTCATATACAATGTACTACACTGTGCATTTCGTCTAATGCGGGTTTTTCAGTTAATTCTAAGTTTTTCAGTGCAACTCACTCATATACAATGTAATACACTGTGCATTTCGTCTAATGCAGGTTTTTCAGTAAATTCTAAGTTTTTCAATACAACTCACTCATATACAATGTACTACACTGTGCATTTCGTCTAATGCGGGGTTTTTCAGTAAATTCTAAGTTTTTCAGTGCAACTCACTCATATACAATGTACTACACTGTGCATTTCGTCTAATGCGGGTTTTTCAGTAAATTCTAAGTTTTTCAGTGCAACTCACTCATATACAATGTACTACACTGTGCATTTCGTCTAATGCGGGTTTTTCAGTAAATTCTAAGTTTTTCAGTGCAACTCACTCATATACAATGTACTACACTGTGCATTTCGTCTAATGCGGGTTTTTTCAGTAAATTCTAAATTTTTCAGTGCAACTCACTCATATACAATGTACTACACTGTGCATTTCGTCTAATGCGGGTTTTTCAGTAAATTCTAAGTTTTTCAGTGCAACTCACTCATATACTATGTACTACACTGTGCATTTCGTCTAATGCGGGTTTTTCAGTAAATTCTAAGTTTTTCAGTGCAACTCATTCATATACTATGTACTACACTGTGCATTTCGTCTAATGCGGGGTTTTTCAGTAAATTCTAATTTTTTCAGTGCAACTCACTCATATACAATGTACTACACTGTGCATTTCGTCTGATGCGGGTTTTTCAGTAAATTCTAAGTTTTTCAGTGCAACTCACTCATATGCAATGTACTAACTGTGCATTTCGTCTAATGCGGGTTTTTCAGTAAATTCTAAGTTTTTCAGTGCAACTCACTCATATACAATGTACTACACTGTGCATTTCGTCTAATGCGGGTTTTTCAGTTAATTCTAAGTTTTTCAGTGCAACTCACTCATATACAATGTACTACACTGTGCATTTCGTCTAATGCAGGTTTTTCAGTAAATTCTAAGTTTTTCAATACAACTCACTCATATACAATGTACTACACTGTGCATTTCGTCTAAAGCGGGTTTTTCAGTAAATTCTACGTTTTTCAGTGCAACTCACTCATATACAATGTACTACACTGTGCATTTCGTCTAATGCGGGTTTTTCAGTAAATTCTAAGTTTTTCAGTGCAACTCACTCATATACAATGTACTACACTGTGCATTTCGTCTAATGCGGGTTTTTCAGTAAATTCTAAGTTTTTCAGTGCAACTCACTCATATACTATGTACTACACTGTGCATTTCGTTTAATGCGGGTTTTTCAGTAAATTCTATGTTTTTCAGTGCAACTCACTCATATACAATGTACTACACTGTGCATTTCGTCTAATGCGGGTTTTTCAGTAAATTCTAAGTTTTTCAGTGCAACTCACTCATATACAATGTACTACACTGTGCATTTCGTCTAATGAGGGTTTTTCAGTAAATTCTAAGTTTTTCAGTGCAACTCACTCATATACAATGTACTACACTGTGCATTTCGTCTAATGCGGGTTTTTCAGTAAATTCTAAGTTTTTCAGTGCAACTCACTCATATACAATGTACTACACTGTGCATTTCGTCTAATGCGGGTTTTTCAGTAAATTCTAAGTTTTTCAGTGCAACTCACTCATATACAATGTACTACACTGTGCATTTCGTCTAATGCGGGTTTTTCAGTAAATTCTAAGTTTTTCAGTGCAACTCACTCATATACAATGTACTACACTGTGCATTTCGTCTAATGCGGGTTTTTTCAGTAAATTCTAAGTTTTTCAGTGCAACTCACTCATATACAATGTACTACACTGTGCATTTCGTCTAATGCGGGTTTTTCCGTAAATTCTAAGTTTTTCAGTGCAACTCACTCATATACAATGTACTACACTGTGCATTTCGTCTAATGCGGGTTTTTTTCAGTAAATTCTAAATTTTTCAGTGCAACTCACTCATATACAATGTACTACACTGTGCATTTCGTCTAATGCGGGTTTTTCAGTAAATTCTAAGTTTTTCAGTGCAACTCACTCATATACTATGTACTACACTGTGCATTTCGTCTAATGCGGGTTTTTCAGTAAATTCTAAGTTTTTCAGTGCAACTCACTCATATACTATGTACTACACTGTGCATTTCGTCTAATGCGGGTTTTTCAGTAAATTCTAAGTTTTTCAGTGCAACTCACTCATATACAATGTACTACACTGTGCATTTCGTCTAATGCGGGTTTTTCAGTAAATTCTAAGTTTTTCAGTGCAACTCACTCATATACAATGTACTACACTGTGCATTTCGTCTAATGCGGGTTTTTCAGTAAATTCTAAATTTTTCAGTGCAACTCACTCATATACTATGTACTACACTGTGCATTTCGTCTAATGCGGGTTTTTCAGTAAATTCTAAGTTTTTCAGTGCAACTCATTCATATACTATGTACTACACTGTGCATTTCGTCTAATGCGGGTTTTTCAGTAAATTCTAATTTTTTCAGTGCAACTCACTCATATACAATGTACTACACTGTGCATTTCGTCTGATGCGGGTTTTTCAGTAAATTCTAAGTTTTTCAGTGCAACTCACTCATATGCAATGTACTAACTGTGCATTTCGTCTAATGCGGGTTTTTCAGTAAATTCTAAGTTTTTCAGTGCAACTCACTCATATACAATGTACTACACTGTGCATTTCGTCTAATGCGGGTTTTTTCAGTTAATTCTAAGTTTTTCAGTGCAACTCACTCATATACAATGTACTACACTGTGCATTTCGTCTAATGCAGGTTTTTCAGTAAATTCTAAGTTTTTCAATACAACTCACTCATATACAATGTACTACACTGTGCATTTCGTCTAAAGCGGGTTTTTCAGTAAATTCTACGTTTTTCAGTGCAACTCACTCATATACAATGTACTACACTGTGCATTTCGTCTAATGCGGGTTTTTCAGTAAATTCTAAGTTTTTCAGTGCAACTCACTCATATACAATGTACTACACTGTGCATTTCGTCTAATGCGGGTTTTTCAGTAAATTCTAAGTTTTTCAGTGCAACTCACTCATATACTATGTACTACACTGTGCATTTCGTCTAATGCGGGTTTTTCAGTAAATTCTATGTTTTTCAGTGCAACTCACTCATATACAATGTACTACACTGTGCATTTCGTCTAGTGCGGGTTTTTCAGTAAATTCTAAGTTTTTTCAGTGCAACTCACTCATATACAATGTACTACACTGTGCATTTCGTCTAATGAGGGTTTTTCAGTAAATTCTAAGTTTTTCAGTGC
>NW_028228091.1:0-35670 GCF_978045245.1 Mus caroli | reverse complement strand
TCATTTTTAGACTTTTTCAGTGTTTTCTCACAATATTCCAGGTACTACAGTGTGATTTTCTCATTTTTGACTTTTTCAGTTTTTTCTCATCATATTCCAAATCCTACAGTGTGATTTTCTCTTTTTCCGACTTTTAAAGGGTTTCTTAACATATTCCATGTCCTACTCTGTAATTTTCTCATTTTTCGACTTTTTCAGGGTTTCTCACCATATTGGAGGTCCTACTTGTGTGATTTTCTATTCTTCGACTTTTCAGTTTTTCTCACCACATTCCAACTCCTACAGTATATTTTTCTCATTTTTGACTTTTTCATGGTTTCTCATCATATTCCAAATCCTACAGTGTGATTTTTTCATTTTTCGAATTTTTTAGGGTTTCTCCACCATATTGCAGGTACTTCAAGTTTGATTTTCTTATATTTCGACTGTTTCACGGTTTCTCACCATATTTAGGTCCTACTGTGTGATTTCTCATTTTTTGAATTTTTCAGTGTTCTCACCATATTCCAGGTCCTACAGTGTGGTTTTCTCATTTTTCAACTTTTCAGGGTTTCTCACCATATTGGAGGTCCTACAATTGTGATATTCTCTTTTTTTAACCTTTTCAGGGTTTCTCTCCATATTCCAGCTCCTACAGTGTATTTTTCTCATTTTTTTTACTTTTTCACGGTTTCTCATCATATTCGAAGTCCTACAGTGTGATTTTCTCATTTTTCGACTTTTTTAGGGTTCCTCACCATATTTCAGGTACTACAAGTTTTATCTTATTTTTAGACTTTTTCAGTGTTTCTCACCATATTCCAGGTACTACAGTGTGATTTTCTCATTTGTTGACTTTTTCAGGGTTTCTCATCGTATTCCAAGTCCTAGAGTGTGATTTTCGCATTTTTCGAATTTTTCAGGGATTCTCAGCATATTCCAGTTCCTACAATTTGATTTTCTAATTTTTTGACTTTTTCAGGGTTTCTCATCATATTTCAGGTACTACAAGTTTTATCTTATTTTTAGACTTTTTCAGTGTTTCTCACCATATTCTAGGTACTACAGTGTGATTTTCTCATTTTTCGACTTTTTCAGGGTTTCTCACCATATTCCAAGTCCTACAGTGTGATTTTCTCATTTTTAGACTTTTTCTGGGTTTCTCATCATATTCCAAGTCCTAGAGTGTGATATTCTCATTTTTCGACTTTTTCAGTGTTTCTCACCATATTGCATGTACTACAAGTTTTATTTTCTTATTTTTGAACTGCTTCAGGGTTTCTCACCATATTCCAAGTCCTACTGTGTGATTTTCTCATTTTAATACTTTTTTAGTGTTTCTCACCATATACCAGGTACTACAGTTTGATTTTCTAATTTTTCGACCTTTTCAGGGTTTCTCACCATATCCCAAGTCCTACAGTGTGATTTTCTCATTTTAAGACTTTTTCAGGGTCTCTCACCATATTGCAAGTCCTACAAGTGTGTATTTCTTTTTTTTTTTTTTTTTTTTGACTTTTTCAGGACTTCTCACCATATTCCAGCTCCTACAGTGTCATTTTCTCATTTTTCGACATTTTCAGGGTTTCTTACCATATTCCAGGTCCTACAGTGTGATTTTCTCATTTTAAGACTTTTTCTGTGTTTCTCATCATATTCTGGATCCTAGTGCATGATTTTCTCATTTTTCGACTTTTTGAGGGTTTCTCACCATATTCCAAGTCCTACAGTGTGATTTTCTCATTTTTTGAATTTTTCAGGGTTTCTCATCATATTCCAAATCCTAGAGTGTGATATTCTCATTTTTTCGACTTTTTCAGTGTTTGTCACCATATTGCATGTACTACAAGTTTGATTTTCTTATATTTCGACTGTTTCAGGGTTTCTCACCTCATTCCAGGTCCTACTGGGTGATTTTCTCATTTTAATACTTTTTTAGTGTTTCTCACCATATTCCAGGTACTAAAGTGTGATTTTTTCATTTTTTGACTTTTTCACGGTTTCTCATCATATTCCAAGTCCTAGAGTGTGATTTTTGCCTTTTTCGTATTTTTCAGGGTTTCTCAACATATTCCAGGTCCTACAGTTTGATTTTCTCATTTTTCGACTTTTTCAGGGTTTCTCACCAGTTTCCAGGTCCTACTGCGTGATTTTCTCATTTTTCGACTTTTTTCAGGATTTCTCACCATATTCTGGGTCCTACTACATGATTTTCTCATTTTTCGATGTTTCAGGGTTTCTCACCATATTCCAGTCCTAGAGTGTGATTTTCTCATTTTTTAACTTTTTCAGGGTTTCTTACGGTATTCCAGGTTCTACATTGTCATTTTCTCATTTTTCGAATATTTCAGGTTTTCTCAACATATTCCAGGCCCTACACTGTCATTTTATAATTTGCGACTTTTTCAGAGTTTCTACCCACATTCCATGTACTACAGTGTGATTTTTCTCATTTTTTGACCTTTTCAGGGTTTCTCACCATATTTAGGTCCTACTGTGTGATTTTCTCATTTTTTGAATTTTTCAGTGTTTCTCACCATATTCCAGGTCCTACAGTGTGGTTTTCTCATTTTTCAACTTTTTCAGGGTTTCTCACCATATTGGAGGTCCTACAATTGTGATATTCTAATTTTTTAACCTTTTCAGGGTTTCTCTCCATATTCCAGCTCCTACAGTGTATTTTTCTCATTTTTTTACTTTTTCACGGTTTCTCATCATATTCGAAGTCCTACAGTGTGATTTTCTCATTTTTCGACTTTTTTAGGGTTCCTCACCATATTTCAGGTACTACAAGTTTTATCTTATTTTTAGACTTTTTCAGTGTTTCTCACCATATTCCAGGTACTACAGTGTGATTTTCTCATTTTTTGACTTTTTCAGGGTTTCTCATCGTATTCCAAGTCCTAGAGTGTGATTTTCGCATTTTTCGAATTTTTCAGGGATTCTCAGCATATTCCAGTTCCAACAATTTGATTTTCTAATTTTTTGACTTTTTCAGGGTTTCTCATCATATTTCAGGTACTACAAGTTTTATCTTATTTTTAGACTTTTTCAGTGTTTCTCACCATATTCTAGGTACTACAGTGTGATTTTCTCATTTTTAGACTTTTTCTGGGTTTCTCATCATATTCCAAGTCCTAGAGTGTGATATTCTCATTTTTCGACTTTTTCAGTGTTTCTCATCATATTGCATGTACTACAAGTTTTATTTTCTTATTTTTGAACTGTTTCAGGGTTTCTCACCATATTCCAGGTCCTACTGTGTGATTTTCTCATTTTAATACTTTTTTAGTGTTTCTCACCATATACCAGGTACTACAGTTTGATTTTCTTTTTTTTCGACCTTTTCAGGGTTTCTCACCATATCCCAAGTCCTACAGTGTGATTTTCTCATTTTAAGACTTTTTCAGGGTCTCTCACCATATTGCAAGTCCTACAAGTGTGTATTTCTTTTTTTTTTTTTTGACTTTTTCATGACTTCTCACCATATTCCAGCTCCTACAGTGTCATTTTCTCATTTTTCGACATTTTCAGGGTTTCTTACCATATTCCAGGTCCTACAGTGTGATTTTCTCATTTTAAGACTTTTTCTGTGTTTCTCATCATATTCTGGATCCTAGTGCATGATTTTCTCATTTTTCGACTTTTTGAGGGTTTCTCACCATATTCCAAGTCCTACAGTGTGATTTTCTCATTTTTTGAATTTTTCAGGGTTTCTCATCATATTCCAAATCCTAGAGTGTGATATTCTCATTTTTCGACTTTTTCAGTGTTTGTCACCATATTGCATGTACTACAAGTTTGATTTTCTTATATTTCGACTGTTTCAGGGTTTCTCACCTCATTCCAGGTCCTACTGGGTGATTTTCTCATTTTAATACTTTTTTAGTGTTTCTCACCATATTCCAGGTACTACAGTGTGATTTTTTCATTTTTTGACTTTTTCATGGTTTCTCATCATATTCCAAGTCCTAGAGTGTGATTTTTGCCTTTTTCGTATTTTTCAGGGTTTCTCAACATATTCCAGGTCCTACAGTTTGATTTTCTCATTTTTCGACTTTTTCAGGGTTTCTCACCAGCTTCCAGGTCCTACTGCGTGATTTTCTCATTTTTCGACTTTTTTCAGGATTTCTCACCATATTCTGTGTCTTACTACATGATTTTCTCATTTTTCGATGTTTCAGGGTTTCTCACCATATTCCAGTCCTAGAGTGTGATTTTCTCATTTTTTAACTTTTTCAGGGTTTCTTACGTTATTCCAGGTTCTACATTGTCATTTTCTCATTTTTCGAATATTTCAGGTTTTCTCAACATATTCCAGGCCCTACACTGTCATTTTATAATTTGCGACTTTTTCAGAGTTTCTACCCATATTCCATGTACTACAGTGTGATTTTTCTCATTTTTTGACCTTTTCAGGGTTTCTCACCATATTCCAGGTCCTAAGGTGTGATTTTCTCATTTTAAGACTTTTTCAGTATTTTTCACCATATTCCAAGTACTACAGTGTGATTTTCTATTTTAAGACTTTTTCAGTGTTTCTCACCAAATCCCAGGTCCTACTGCGTGATTTTCTCATTTTTCGACTTTTTCAGGGTTTCTCACCATATTCCAAGTCCTACAGTGTGATTTTCTCATTTTTCGACTTTTTCAGGGTTTCTCACCATATTCCAAGTCCTACAGTGTGATTTTCTCATTTTTTGACTTTTTCAGGGTTTCTCAACATATTCCAAGTCCTAGAGTGTGATTTTTGCTTTTTTCGAATTTTTCAGGGTTTCTCACCATATTCCAGATCCTACAGATTGATTTTCTCATTTTTCGACTTTTTCAGGGTTTCTCACCAGCTTCCAGGTCCTACTGCGTGATTTTCTTATTTTTTGACTTTTTTTTCAGGGTTTCTCACCATATTCTGGGTCCTACTGCATGATTTTCTCATTTTTCGACATTTTCAGGGTTTCTCACCATATTCCAAGTCCTAGAGTGTGATATTCTCATTTAAGACTTTTTCAGTGTTTCTCACCATATTCCAGGTACTCCTGCATGCTTTTCTCATTTTTCGACTTTTTCAGGGTTTCTCACCATATTCCAAATCCTACAGTGTGATTTTTCATTTTTTGACTTTTTCAGGGTTACTCATCTTATTCCAAGCCACACCCATCTTTAAATTTTTAGAAGAAAATGTGAGGCTGTGTTTATATACATCATATGCAGATCATAAGAGGGATTTAGATTCTCCAGAATCTGACACCCTCTTCTGGAGTGTCTAAAGATAGCTACAGTTTACTTATATCTAATAAATAAATAAATAAATAAATAAATAAATAAATAAATATATAAATAAACATTTTTTTTAAAAAGGATAAGAAAGAAAGAAAGACCAGGCAGGCCTGCCATCCTTATCTCTGTCTGTCTGTCTGTCTGTCTGTCTGTCTGTCTGTCTGTCTGTCTGATACCCTGGAACTGGAGAAGGGCCACCATATAGTTGCTGGTAGTTGATCCCAGATTCTCTAGAAGAGGAGACAATGCTGTTAATTGTTTTGTTTTGTTTTTCACTGTTTTTTTTATTACATATTTTCCTCAATTACATTTCCAATGCTATCCCAAAAGTCCCCCATACCTCCCCCCACTTCCCTACCCTCCCATTCTTCTCAGTGGCCCCACACATCTTTAAATTTTTAGAAGTATACGTGAGTCTGTGTTTATGTACATAATATGCAGGCCAAAAGAGGGATTTAGATTCTCCAGAATCTGACACCGTCTTCTGGAGTGTCTGAAGACAGCTAGAGTGTACTTATATCTAATAAATACATAAATAAAAAAATCAGCAAACATTTTTTCAAAAGGATAAGAAAGAAAGAAAGACCAGGCAGGCCTGCCATCCTTATCTCTGTCTGTCTGTCTGACAGTCTGTCTGATCCCCTGGAAGTGGAGGTGGGCCACTCTATAGTTGCTGATAGTTGATACCAGGTTCTCTGGAAGTGGAGACAGTGATGGTAATTGTTGAGCCCTTTCAGTGGTCCCACCAATCTTTAAATTTTTAGAAGTATATGTGAGGCTGTGTTTATGTACATCATATGCAGACCATAAGAGGGATTTAGATTCTCCAGAATCTGAAACCCTCTTCTGGAGTGTCTGAAGGCAGCTACAGTGTACTTATATCTAATAAATAAATAAATAAATAAATATATAAATAAATAAATAAATAAATAAACATTTTTTTAAAGGATAAGAAATAAAGAAAGACCAGGCAGGCCTGGCATCCTTATCTCTGTCTGTCTGTCTGTCTGTCTTTCTGATCCACTGGAACTGGAGATGGGCCACAATATAGTTGCTGGTAGTTGATCCCAGGTTCTCTGGAAGAGGAGACAATGCTGTTAATTGTTGAGCCCTTTCAGTGGCCCCACACATCTTTAAATTTTTGGAAGTAAATGTGAGTCTGTGTTTATGTACATCATATGCACACCATAAGAGGGATTTAGATTATCCAGAATCTGACACCCTCTCCTGGAGTGTCTGAAGACCGCTAAAGTGTACTTATATTTAATAAATACATAAATAAATAAATAAACATTTTTAAAAAGGATGAGAAAGAAAAAAAACCAGGCAGGCCTGCCACCCTTGTCTGTCTGTCTGTCTGTCTGTCTTTCTGTCTGATACCTTAGAACTGGAGATGAGCCACCATATAGTTGCTGGTAGTTGATCCCAGGTTGTCTGGAAGAGGAGATAATGCTGTTAATTGTTGAGCCCTTTCAGTGACCCCATACATCTTTAAATTTTTGAAGTATATGTGAGGCTGTGTTTATGTACATCATATACAGACCATAAGAGGGATTTAGATTCTCCAGAATCTGACACCATCTTCTGGAGTGTCTGAAGACAGACACAGTGTACTTATATCTAATAAATAAATAAATAAATAAATAAATAAATAAATAAATAAATATATAAATAAACATTTTTTAAAAAGGATAAGAAAGAAAGAAAGACCAGGGAGGCCTGCCTTCCTTATCTCTGTCTCTCTGTCTGTCTGTCTGTCTATCTGTCTGATACCCTGGAACTGGAGATGGGCCACCATATAGGTGCTGGAAGTTGAACCCAGGTTCTCTGGAAGAGGAGACAATGCGGTTAATTGTTGAGCCCTTTCAGTGGCTCCACCCATCTGTAAATTTTTAGAAGTATATGTGAGGCTGTGTTTATGTACATCATATGCAGACCATAAGAGGGATTTAGATTCTCCAGAATCTGACACCCTCTTCTGGAGTGTCTGAAGATAGCTACAGTGTACTTTTATCTAATAAATACATAAATAAGTAAATAAACATTTCTTAAAAAGGATAAGAAAGAAAGACCAGGCAGGCCTGCCATCGTTATCTCTATATGTCTGTCTGTCTGTCTCTCTGTCTGATCCTCTGGAACTGGAGATGGGCCACCATATAGTTGCTGGTAGTTGATCCCAGGTTCTCTGGAAGAGGAGACAATGCTGTTAATGGTTGAGCCCATACAGTGGCCCCACACATCTTTAATTTTTGGAAGTAAATGTGAGTCTGTGTTTATGTACATCATATTCAGACCATAAGAGGGATTTAGATTCTCCAGAATCTGACACCTTCTTCCTGATGTCTGAAGACAGCTACAGTGTACTTATATCTAATAAATACATAAATAAATAAATAAACATTTCTTAAAAAGGATAAGAAAGAAAGAAATACGAAGCAGGCCTGCCATCCTTATCTCTATCTGTCTGTATGTCTGTCTCTCTGTCTGATCCCCTGGAACAGGAGATGGGCCACCATATAGTTGCTGGTAGTTGATCTCAGGTTCTCTGGAAGTGGAGACAATGCTGTTAATTTTTGAGCCGTTCAGTGGCAACACCCATCTTTAATTTTTAGAAGTAAATGTGAGGCTGTGTTTACGTACATCATATGCAGACAATAAGAGGGATTTAGATTCTCCAGAATCTGACACTCTCTTCTGGAGTGTCTGAAGACAGCTACAGTGTACTTATATCTAATAAATACATAAATAAATAAATAAATAAATAAATAAATAAATAAATAAATAAGCATTATTAAAAAGGATAAGAAAAAAAGAAAGACCAGGAAGGCCTGCCATCCTTATCTCTGTCTGTCTGTCTGTCTGTCTGATACCCTGGAACTGGAGTGGGCCACCATATAGTTGCTGGTAGTTGATCCCAGATTCTCTGCAAGAGGAGACAAGGCTGTAAATTTTTGAGCCCTTTCAGTGGCACCACCCATCTTTAAATTTTTAGAAGTATTTGTGAGGCTGTGTTTATGTACATCATATGCAGACCATAAGAGGGATTTACATTCTCCAGAATCTGATCCCTCTTCGGAGTGTCTGAAGACAGCTACAGTGTACTTATATCTAATAAATACATAAATAAATAAATAAATAAACATGTTTTAAAAAGGATAAGAAAGAAAGAAAAACCAGGCAGGCCTGCCATCCTTGTCTGTTTGTCTGTCTGTCTGTCTGATCCCCTGAAACTGGAGATGGGCCACCATATTTTTGCTGGTACTTGATCCCAGGTTCTCTGGAAGAGGAGACAATGCTGTTAATTGTTGAGCCCTTACAGTGGCCCCACCCATCTTTAAATTTTTAGAAGTATATGTGAGGCTGTGTTTATGTACATCATATGCAGACCATAAGAGGGATTTAGATTCTCCAGAATCTGACACACTCTTCTGGAGTGTCTGAAGACAGCTACAATGTACTTATATCTAATAAATACATAAATAAAGAAATAAACATGTTTTAAAAAGGATAAGTAAGAAAGAAAGACCAGGCAGGCCTGCCATCCTTATCTCTGTCTGTCTGTCTGTCTGTCTGATCCCCGGGAACTGGAGATGGGCTACCTTATAGTTGCTGGTAGTTGATCCCAGGTTCTCTGGAAGAGGAGACAATGCTGTTAATTGTTGAGCCCTTTCAGTGGCCCCACCCATCTTTAAATTTTTAGAAGTATATGTGAGGCTGTGTTTTTTTACATCATATGCAGACCATAAGAGGGATTTAGATTCTCCAGAATCTGACACACTCTTCTGGAGTGTCTGAAGACAGCTACAGTGTACTTATATCTAATAAATACATAAATAAATAAATAAATAAATAAATAAACATTTTTTAAAAGGGATAAGGAAGAAAGAAAAACCAGGCAGGCCTTCCATCCTTGTCTGTCTTTCTCTCTGTCTGTCTGTTTTGCCTAGCCCCTTTCGTAGCCTAGCCTAGCCCCTTGCCTTGCCTAGCCTAGCCCAGCCCTGCCTTGCCTAGCCCTGCCTATCCCTGTCTTTAACCAGGCTGGCCTCGAAGTCAGAAACTGACTGCTTCTGCCTCCAGAGTGCTCTCATTAAGAGCTCAAGCCACCACTGACTGTTGGGTTTTCTAAGTCTTACATAGGTATGGTCTGTTTCTCAGCTGTGAAACCCTAATTAACACATGTAGTCTGTCCTAGGTCAGCCATAGCTACAGACTGAGGCCTTTTCTAAAACAAAACAAAACAAAAGAAAACAAAAAATAGAAATAATAAAATAAATAAATTAAGCAACCACATGATAACTTTTCTTTCTTTCAATGATACATAGAGCTTGAAGCAGTTCACCCATGAGACCTCAGCTCTGGACATTGAGGCTGTTCCCTAACAAGTATTATGGCTGAACCTGAGGGGTTCTACTGCTGATTTGTGTCCCCCTCTTTAAAAAAATAGTTGTTTTCAAAGGCTGCAGGTTCTTAGCCCTGTTCCTTGTTACAGTTGAGTCACAGCCCTGAAAGTTCAGTGGTAGTTAAAGGCACTGAGAAGGGCTTCCTCTAGACATCAAAGACCAAGTCTTTGTTATTAAAAAGTTAATCTGGATTGCCCCACCCCCTGGCATCCTTAGAATTCCTAGAAAGGAAGGCAGGGACCTGGGCAGAAGGGTGCAAGTCTACTGCTGTTTGTAAGTGGTAACAGAAAGCTTTCTCTTTTTGGTACCCTACCCCAAGTTACACTGTCACTTCTTTTTCCTAGTTGTTGTTTTGTCGGTTTATTCTCAACATAGACCCTTTTCCTTCCTAACCTTGGCTGTCCTGAACCTTACTGTCCTTGAACTCAGTGATTTGCCTGTCTTGCTGGGATGAAACTGTGAGCTACCATCCAGAAGGAAGCACCCTGCTGAGGTTAGATTGGGGTCTCTTCCATTTTCCTCTATGAACATGCATATGGCAGGCCTGTTCTTTCTTTTTTACTTTTCCTTTTCTTTTTAAAGATTTATATATTTATTATATTTAAGTATGCTGTAGCTATCTTCAGACAGTCCAGAAGAGGGTGTCAGATTCTGAAGAATCTAAATCATTCCTATTGTCTGCATATGATGTATATAAACACAGCCTCACATATACTCAAAAAAAAAAAAAAAGAAAGATGTGGCTACAGAGAGGGCTCAACATTTAAGAGCATTGTCTCCTCTTCCAGAGAACCTGGGCTCAATTACCAGTATTATATATGGTGGCCCATCTCCAGTTCCAGGGGATCTAATACTCTGTTCTGGAGTCTGTGGGCACAGCATACACATGCAAAACATTCTTACACAATCATTGAGAGAGGAGAGAGAGGGGTTGAGAGAGAGGGGAGGTAATCATACCTCCTGACGAGTTTGAAGACCTGAGCTTCATCACTCACACAAATAAATAAATGCAAAATATTTTTAAAAAATAAACTCTGCCATTGCCCTTTAAAAATTCCTAGAAAACAAGTTTTATAAGCAACAGTTATATTTACTATATCTAAAGTACAGTCATGAGCATATTCTCTAAATAGAAAAAGGCCTGTTAGTCTTAGAAATGGAAAAGACAAACCAAGGAAGGTTTGCAATTACATAATGAGGCAGCTCAGCCCAGCTCTTAGGTTGGAAATAAGACTGGAGAATAGGATACACCTGAAGACAGCCAGCCATTGCTTTTTGTTTTGGAGGCTGAAAGGATACACCTGAAGACAGCCAATGCTGTGTGATCGTGATCTGGTATTTTTTTTTTAATTTTTAAAAACTTTAACACTTTTTATAAAACCTTTTTCTTTCTTTCTTTCTTTCTTTCTTTCTTTCTTTCTTTCTTTCTTTCTTTCTTTCTTTCTTCCTTTCTTTCTTTCTGTCTTTCTTTCTTTCCCTAGCCTACCCTAGCCTACCCTAGCCTACCCTAGCCTACCCTAGCCTACCCTAGCCTACCCTAGCCTACCCTAGCCTACCCTAGCCTACCCTAGCCTACCCTAGCCTACCCTAACCTTCCCTAGCCTACCCTAGCCTACCCTAGCCTACCCTAGCCTACCCTAGCCTTGCCTAGCCTACCCTAGCCTTCCCTAGCCTTCCCTAGCCTTCCCTAGCCTTCCCTAGCCCTGCCTAACCCTGTCTTTTACCAGGGTGGCCTCGAACTCAGAAACTGACTGCCTATGCATACAGAGTGCTCTCATTAAGAGCTTGAGCCACCACTGAAGGTATGCAGACCATAAGAGGGATTTAGATTTTCCTGAATTTGACACCCTCTTCTTGAGTGTCTGAAGACAGCTACTGTGTACTTATATCTAATAAATACATAAATAAATAATTAAATAAACATTTTTTAAAAGGATAAGAAAGAAAGAAAAGGCAGGCCTGCCCTCCTTAGCTCTGTCTGTCTGTCTGTCTGTCTGATCCCTGAGAAATGGAGATGGGACACCATATAGTTGCTGGTAGTTGATCCCAGGTTCTCTGGAAGAGGAGACAATGCTGTTAATTGTTGAGCTTTTTCAGTGGTCCCACCCTTCTTTAAATTTTTTAAGTATATGTGAGGCTCTCTTTAGGTACACCATGTGCAGACCATAAGAGGGATTTAGATTCTCCAGAATCTGACACCCTCTTCTGGAGTGTGTGAAAACAGCTACAGTGTACTTATATCGAATAAATAAATAAATAAATAAATAAATAAATAAATAAATAAATAAATAAATAAACATTTTTTAAAAAGGATAAGAAAGAAAGAAGACCTGGCAGGCCTGCCATCCTTATCTCTGTCTGTTTGTCTGTCTGTCTGTCTGTCTGATCCTCTGATACTGGATATGGGCCACCATATAGTTGCTGGTAGTTGATCCCAGGTTCTATGGAAGAGGAGACAATGCTGTTAATTGTTGAAACCTTTCAGTGGTCCCACCCATCTTTAAATTTTTAGAAGTATATGTGAGGCTGTGTTTATGTACATCATATGCAGACCATAAGAATGATTTAGATTCTGCAGAATCTGACACCTTCTTCTGGAGTGTCTGAAGACAGCTACAGTGTACTTATATCTAATAAATACATAAATAAATAAATAAGTAAACATTTTTTCAAAAGGATAAGAAAGAAAGAAAGACCAGGCAGGCCTGCCATCCTTATATCTGTCTGTCTGTCTGTCTGTCTGATCCTCTGGAACTGGAGATGGGCCACCATATAGTTGCTGGTAGTTGATCCCAGGTTCTCTGGAAGAGGAGATAATGCTGTTAATTGTTGAGCCCATTCAGTGGCCCCACCTTTCATTAAAATTTTTGAAGTATATCTGAGGCTGTGTTTATGTACACCATATGCAGACCAGAAGATGGTTTTAGATTTTTCAGAATCTGACACCGTCTACTGGAGTTTCTGAAGACAGCTACAGTGTACTTATATCTAATAAATACATAAATAAATAAATTAATAAATAAATAAACATTTTTTATAAAGGATAAAAAAGAAAGAAAAATCAGGCAGGCCTGCCATCCTTATCTCTGTCTGTCTGTCTGTCTGTCTGTCTGAACCTCTGGAACTGCATATGGGCCACCATATATTTGCTGTTAGTTTTTCCCAGGTTCTCTGGAAGAGGAGACAATGCTGTTAATTGTTGAGCCCTTTCAGTGGCCCCACCCATGTTTAAATGTTTAGAAGTATTTGTGAGGCTGTGATTATGTACATCATATGCAGACCATAAGAGGGATTTAGATTCTCCAGAATCTGACACCCTCTTCTGGAGTGTCTGAAGACAGCTACAGTGTACTTATATCTAATAAATACGTAAATACATAAAAAAATAAATAAATAAACATTTTTAAAACAGGATAAGAAAGAAAGAAAGACCAGGCAGGCCTGCCATTCTTATCTCTGTCTGTCTGTCTGTCTGTCTGTCTGACAGTCTGTCTGATCCCCTGGAACTGGAGGTGGGCCACTATATAGTTGCTGATAGTTGATCCCAGGTTCTCTGGAAGTGGAGACAGTCATGGTAATTTTTGAGCCCTCTCAGTGGCCCCACACATCTTTAAATTTTTAGAAGTATACGTGAGTCTGTGTTTATGTACATCATATGCAGGCCATAAGAGGGAATTAGATTCTCCAGACTCTGACACCCTCTTCTGGAGTGTCTGAAGACAGCTACAGTGTACTTATATTTAATAAATACATAAATAAATAAATAAGTAAACATTTTTTCAAAATGATAAGAAAGAAAGTAAGACCAGGCAGGCCTGCCATCCATATCTCTGTCTGTCTGTCTGTCTGTCTGTCTGTCTGTCTGTCTGTCTGATCCCCTGGAACTGTAGATGGGCCACCATTTAGTTGCTGGTAGTTGAGCCGAGGTTCTCTGGAAGAGGAGACAATGCTGTTCATTGTTGAGCCCTTTCAATGTCCCCACCCATCTTTAAATATTTAGAACTGTATGTTAGGCTGTGTTTATATACTTCATATGCAGACCATAAGAGGGATTTAGATTCTCCAGAATCTGACACCCTTTTCTGGACTGTCTGAAGACAGCTACAGTGTACTTATATCTAATAAATAAATAAATAAATAAATAAATAAATAAATACACATTTTTTAAACAGGATAAGTAAGAAAGAAAGACATGGCAGGCCTGCCATCCTTATCTCTGTCTGTCTGTCTGTCTGATCCCCTGGAACTGCAGATGGGCCACCATATAGTTGCTGATAGTTGATCCCAGGTTCTCTGGAAGAGGAGACAATGATGTTAATTGTTGAGCCCTTTCAGTGGTCCCACCCATCTTTAAATTTTTAGAAGTATATCTGAGGCTGTGTTTATGTACATCATATGCAGACCATAAGAAGGATTTAGATTCTCCAGCATCTGACACCCTCTTCTGGAGTGTCTGCAGACAGCTACAGTGTACTTATATCTAATAAATAAATAAATAAATAAATAAATAAATAAATAAATAAATAAATATTTTTTCAAAGAATAAGAAAAAAAGAAAGACCAGGCAAACCTGCCATCCATATCTCTGTTTGTCTGTCTGTCTGTCTGTCTGTCTGATCCCAGGGAACTGGAGATGAGCCACCATATAGTTGCTGGTCGTTGATCCCAGGTTCTCTGGAAGAGGATATAATGCTTTTAATTGTTGAGACCTTTCAGTGGCCCCACCCTTCATTAAATTTTTAGAAGTATATCTGAGGCTATGTTTATGTACATCATATGCAGACCAGAAGATGGTTTTAATTTCTTCAGAATCTGACACCCTCTACTGGAGTGTCTGAAGACAGCTACAGTGTACTTATATCTAATAAATACATAAATAAATTAATTAATAAATAAATAAACATTTTTTAAAAAGGATAAGAAAGAAAGAAAAATCAGGCAGGCCTGCCATCCTTATCTCTCTCTGTCTGTCTGTCTGTCTGTCTGATCCTCTGGAACTGGATATGGGCCACCATATATTTGCTGGTAGTTTTTCCCAGGTTCTCTGGAAGAGGAGACAATGCTGTGAATTGTTGAGCCCTTTCAGTGGCCCCAACCATCTTTAAATTTTTAGAGGTAAATGTGAGGCTGTATTTATGTACATCATATGCAGACCCTAAGAGTGATTTAAATTCTTCAGAATCTGACACCCTCTTCTGGAGTGTCTGAAGACAGCTATAGTGTACTTATATCTAATAAATAAATAAATAAATAAATAAATAAATAAATAAACATTTTTTAATCAGGATAAGTAAGAAAGAAAGACCAGGCAGGCCTGCCTTCCTTATCTCTGTCTGTCTGTCTGTCTGATACCCTGGAACTGCAGATGGGCCACCATATAGTTGCTGGTAGTTGATCCCAGGTTCTCTGGAAGAGGAGACAATGCTGTTAATTGTTGAGCCCATTCAGTGGCCCCACCCATCTTTAAATTTTTAGAAGTATACTTGAGTCTGTGTTTATGTACATCATATGCAGAACATAAGAGGTATTAGTTTCTCCAGAATCTGACACCCTCTTCTGGAATGTCTGAAGAAAGCTACAGTGTACTTATATCTAATAAATAAATAAATTAATTAATAAATAAATTAATTAATTAATTAATAAGTAAACATTTTTTCAATTGGATAAGAAAGAAAGAAAGACCAGGCAGGCCTGCCATCCTCATCTCTGTCTGTCTGTCTGTCTATCTATATGATCCTTTGGAACTGAAGATAGGCCACCATATAGTTGTTGGTAGTTGATCCCAGGTTCTCTGGAAGAGGAGTCAGTGCTGTTAATTGTGAGCCCTTTCAGTGGCCCCACCCATCTTTAAATTTTTAGGAGTATATGTGAGGCTGTGTTTATGTACATCATATACAGACCATAAGAGGGATTTAGAATCTCCAGAATCTGACACCCTCTCTGGAGTGTCTGAAGACAGCTACAGTGTACTTATATCTAATAAATAAATAAATAAATAAATAAATAAATAAATAAATAAATAAACATTTTTTAAAAAGATAAGAAAGAAAGAAAGACCTGGCAGGCCTGCCATCCTTATCTCTGTCTGTCTGTCTGTCTGTCTGTCTTTTCCTCTGGTACTGGAAATGGGCCAGCATATAGTTGCTGGTAGTTGATCCCAGGTTCTCTGAAAGAGGAGACAATGCTGTTAATTGTTTACCGCTTTCAGTGGCGCCACTCATCTTTAAATTTTTAGAAGTAATTGTGAGGCTGTGTTTATGTACATTATATTCAGACCATAAGAGTGATTTAGATTCTCCAGAAGCTTGCACCCTCTTCTGGAGTGTCTGAAGACACTACAGTGTACTTATATATAATAAATACATGAATAAATAAATAAGTAAACATTTTTTTAAAAGGATAAGAAAGAAAGAAAGACCAGGCAGGCCTGCCATCCTTATCTCTGTCTGTGTGTCTCTCTGTCTGTCTGTCTGATCCCCTGGAACTGGAGATGGGCCACCATATAGTTGCTGGTAGTTGATCCCAGGTTCTCTGGAAGAGGAGACAACGCTCTTAATTGTTGAGCCCTTTCAGTGGCCCCACCCATCTTTAAATTTTTAGAAGTATACTTGAGTCTGTGTTTATGTATATCATATGCAGACCATAAGAGATATTTAGATTCTCCAGAATCTGACACCCTCTTCTGGAGTGTCTGAAGACAGCTACAGTGTACTTATATCTAATAAATAAATAAATAAATAAATAAATAAATAAATAAATAAACATTTTTTCAAAAGGATAAAAAAGAAAGAAAGACCAGGCAGGCCTGCCATCCTTATATCTGACTGTCTGTCTGTCTCTCTGATCCCCTGGAACTGGAGATGGGCCACCATATAGTTGCTGGTAGTTAATCAGAGGTTCTCTGGAAGAGGAGACAATGCTGTTAATTGTTTAGCCCTTTCAATGGCCCCACCCATCTTTAAATTTTTAGAAGTGTATGTGAGGCTGTGTTTATGTACATCATATGCAGACCATAAGAGGGATTTAGATGCTCCATAAACTGACACACTCTTCTGGAGTGTCTGAAGATAGCTACAGTGAACTTATATCTAATAAATACATGAATAAATAAATAAATAAACATTTTTTAAAAAGGATAAGAAAGAAAGAAAGACCAGGCAAGCCTGCCGTCCTTATCTCTTTCTGTCTATCTTTCTCTCTATATGATCCTTTGGAACTGGATATAGGCCACCATATAGTTGCTGGTAGTTGATCCCAGGTTCTCCGGAAGAGGAGACTATGCTGTTAATTGTTGAGCCCTTTCAGTGGCCCCACCCATCTTTAAATTTTTAGAAGTATATGTGAGGCTGTGTTTATGTACATCATATGCAGACCATAAGAGGGATTTAGATACTCCAGAATCTGACACCCTCTTCTGAAGTGTGTGAAGACAGCTACATTGTACGTATATCTAATAAATACATACATAAATAAATAAATAAATAAATAAATAAATAAATAAATAAATAAATACATAAACATTTTTTAAAAGGATAAGAAAGAAAGTAAGACCAGGCAGGCCTGCCATCCTTATCTCTGTCTGTCTGTCAGTCTGTCTGACAGTCTGTCTGATCCCCTGGACGTGGAGGTGGGCCACTATATACTTGCTGATAGTTGATCCCAGGTTCTCTGGAAGTGGAGACAGTGATGGTAATTGTTGAGCCCTTTCAGTGGTCCCACCCATCTTTAAATTTTTAGAAGTATATGTGAGGCTGTGTTTATGTACATCATATGCAGACCATAAGAGGGATTTAGATTCTCCAGAATCTGACACCCTCTCTTGGAGTGTCTGAAGACGGCTACAGTGTACTTATATCTAATAAATAAATAAATAAATAAATAAATAAATAAACAAACATTTTTTTAAAGGATAAGAAATAAAGAAAGACCAGGCAGGCCTGCCATCCTTATCTCTGTCTCTCTGTCTGTCTGTCTGTCTGATCCACTGGACTGGAGATGGGCCACCATATAGGTGCTGGTAGTTTATCCCAGGTTCTCTGTAAGAGGAGACAATGTTGTTAATTGTTGAGATTTTAGAGTGGCCCCAACCTTCTTTAAATTTTTAGAAGTATATGTGAGGCTGTGTTTATGTACATCATATGCAGACCATAAGAGGGATTCAGATTCTCCAGATTCTAACACCCTCTACTGGAGAGTCTGAAGACAGCTACAGTGTACCTATATCTAATAAATAAATAAATAAATATATAAATAAATAAATAAATAAATAAACATTTTTTAAAAAGGATAAGAAAGAAAGAAAGACCAGGCAGGCCTGCCTTCCTTATCTCTGTTTGTCTGTCTGTCTGTCTGTCGTTCTGATCCCATGGAACTGGGGATGGGCCACCATATAGTTGTTGGTAGTTGACCCAGGTTCTCTGGAAGAGGAGACAATGATGTTAATTGTTGAGCCCTTTCAGTGGCCCCACCCATCTTTAAATTTTTAGAAGTATACATGAGTCTGTGTTTATGTACATCATATGCAGACCATAAAAGGGATTTAGATTCTCCAGAATCTGACACACTTTTCTGGAGTGTCTGAAGACAGCTACAGTGTACTTATATCTAATAAATAAATAAATAAATAAATAAATAAATAAATAAATAAATAAGTAAACATTTTTTCAAAAGGATAAGAAAGAAAGAAAGACCAGGCAGGCCTGCCATCCTTATCTCTGACTGTCTGTATGTCTGTCTGTCTGATCTCCTGGAACTGGAGATGGGCCACCATATAGTAGCTGGTAGTTGATCCGAGGTTCTCTGGAAGAGGAGACAATGCTGTTCATTGTTGAGCCCTTTCAATGGCCCCACCCATCTTTAAATGTTTAGAACTGTATGTGAGGCTCTGTTTATGTACATCATATGCAGGCCATAAGAGGGATTTAGATTCTCCATAATCTGACACCCTCTTCTGGAGTGTCTGAAGACAGCTACAGTGTACTTATATATAATAAATACATAAATAAATAAATAAATAAATAAATAAATAAATAAACATTTTTTTTAATTAAATGATAAGAAAAAAAAGAAAGACCAGGCAGGCCTGCCATCCATATCTCTGTTTGTCTGTCTGTCTGTCTGTCTGATCCCTGGGAACTGGAGATGAGCCACCATATAGTTGCTGGTAGTTGATCCCAGGTTCTCTGGAAGAGGAGACAATGCTGTTAATTGTAGAGCCCTTTCAGTGGCCCCACCCTTCATTAAATTTTAAGAAGTATATCTGAGGCTGTGTTTATGTACATCATATGCAGACCAGAAGATGGTTTTAGATTCTTCAGAACCTGACACCCTCTACTGGAGATCTTAAGACAGCTACAGTGTACTTATATCTAAAAAATACATAAATAAATAAATTAATAAATAAATAAACATTTTTTAAAAAGGATAAGGAAGAAAGTAAAATCAGGCAGTCCTGCCATCCTTATCTCTGTCTGTCTGTCTGTCTGTCTGTCTGATCCTCTGGAACTGGATATGGGCCACCATATATTTGCTGGTAGTTTTTCCCAAGTTCTCTGGAAGAGGAGACAATGATGTTAATTGTTCAGTCCTTTCAGTGGCCACAGCCATCTTTAAATTTTTAGAAGTAAATGTGAGGCTGAATTTATGTACATCATATGCAGATCATAAGAGTGATTTAAATTCTCCAGAATCTGACACCCTCTTCTGGAGTGTCTGAAGACAGCTACAGTGTACTTATATCTAATAAATAAATAAATAAATAAATAAATAAATAAATAAATAAATAAATAAATAAACATTTTTTAAAAAGGATAAGAAAGAAACAAAGACCTGGCAGGCCTGCCATCCTTATCTCTGTCTGTCTGTCTGTCTGTCTGTCTGATCCTCTGGTACTGGATATGGGCCACCATATAGTTGCTGGTAGTTTATCCAAGGTTCTCTGGAAGAGGAGACAATGCTGTAAATTGTTGAGCCCTTTCAGTGGCCCCACCCTTCATTAAATTTTTAGAAGTATATCTGAGGCTGTGTTTAAGTACATCATATTCAGACCATAAGAGTGATTTAGATTCTCCAGAAACTGACACCCTCTTCTGTAGTGTCTGAAGACAGCTACAGTGTACTTATATCTAATAAATACATAAATAAATAAATAAATAAATAAATAAATAAACAAATAAATAAATAAATAAATAAACATTTTTTAAAAAGGATAAGACAGAAAGAAATACCAGGCAGGCCTGCCACCCTTATCTCTGTCTGTCTGTCTGTCTGTGTGAAACCCTGGAACTGGAAGTGGGCCACCATATAGTTGCTGGTAGTTTATCCAAGGTTCTCTGGAAGAGGAGATAGTGCTTTTAAATGTTGAGCCCTTTCTGTAGCCCCACCCATCTTTCAATTTTTAGAAGTATATGTGAGGCTGTGTTTATGTACATCATATGCAGACCATAAGAGGGATTTAGATTCTCCAGAATCTGACACCCTCTTCTGGAGTGTCTGAAGACAGCTACAGTTTACTTATATCTAATAAATACATAAATAAATAAATAAATGAATAAATAAATAAATAAATAAACATTTTTTAAAAAGGATAAGAAAGTAAGAAAGACCAGGCAGGCCTGCCACCCTTATCTCTGTCTGTCTGTCTGTCTGTCTGATACCCTGGAACTGTAGATTGGCCACCATAGTGTTGCTGGTAGTTGATTCCAGGTTCTCTGGAAGAGGAGACAATGCTGTTAATTGTTGAGCCCTTTCATTGGCCCCACCCATCTTTAAATATTTAGAAGTATATGTGAGGCTGTGTTTATGTACATCATATGCAGACCATAAATGTGATTTAGATTCTCCAGAATCTGACACCCTCTTCTGGAGTGTCTGAAGACAACTACAGTGTACTTATATCAAATAAATAAATAAATAAATAAATAAATAAATAAATAGATAAATAAATAAATAAATAAACATTTTATAAACAGGATAAGAAAGAAAGTAAGACCAGGCAGGCCTGCCATCCTTATCTCTGTCTGTCTGTCTGTCTGTCTGACAGTCTGTCTGATCCCCTGGACATGGAGGTGGGCCACTATATACTTGCTGATAGTTGATCCCAGGTTCTCTGGAAGTGGAGACAGTGATGGTAATTGTTGAGCCCTTTCAGTGGTCCCACCCATCTTTAAATTTTTAGAAGTATATGTGAGGCTGTGTTTATGTACATCATATGCAGACCATAAGAGGGATTTAGATTCTCCAGAATCTGACACCCTCTCTTGGAGTGTCTGAAGACGGCTACAGTGTACTTATATCTAATAAATAAATAAATAAATAAATAAATAAATAAATAAATAAATAAATAAATAAACAAACATTTTTTTTAAAGGATAAGAAATAAAGAAAGACCAGGCAGGCCTGCCATCCTTATCTCTGTCTCTCTGTCTGTCTGTCTGTCTGATACACTGGACTGGAGATGGGCCACCATATAGGTGCTGGTAGTTTATCCCAGGTTCTCTGTAAGAGGAGACAATGTTGTTAATTGTTGAGCTTTTAGAGTGGCCCCAACCTTCTTTAAATTTTAGAAGTATATGTGAGGCTGTGTTTATGTACATCATATGCAGACCATAAGAGGGATTCAGATTCTCCAGATTCTAACACCCTCTACTGGAGAGTCTGAAGATAGCTACAGTGTACCTATATCTAATAAATAAATAAATAAATAAATATATAAATAAATAAATAAATAAATAAATAAATAAACATTTTTTAAAAAGGATAAGAAAGAAAGAAAGACCAGGCAGGCCTGCCTTCCTTATCTCTGTTTGTCTGTCTGTCTGTCTGTCGTTCTGATCCCATGGAACTGGGGATGGGCCACCATATAGTTGTTGGTAGTTGATCCCAGGTTCTCTGGAAGAGGAGACAACGCTGTTAATTGTTGAGCCCTTTCAGTGGCCCCACCCATCTTTAAATTTTTAGAAGTATACATGAGTCTGTGTTTATGTACATCTTATGCAGACCATAAAAGGGATTTAGATTCTCCAGAATCTGACACACTTTTCTGGAGTGTCTGAAGACAGCTACAGTGTACTTATATCTAATAAATAAATAAATAAATAAATAAATAAATAAATAAATAAGTAAACATTTTTTCAAAAGGATAAGAAAGAAAGAAAGACCAGGCAGGCCTGCCATCCTTATCTCTGACTGTCTGTATGTCTGTCTGTCTGATCTCCTGGAACTGGAGATGGGCCACCATATAGTAGCTGGTAGTTGATCCGAGGTTCTCTGGAAGAGGAGACAATGCTGTTCATTGTTGAGCCCTTTCAATGGTCCCACCCATCTTTAAATGTTTAGAACTGTATGTGAGGCTCTGTTTATGTACATCATATGCAGGCCATAAGAGGGATTTAGATTCTCCATAATCTGACACCCTCTTCTGGAGTGTCTGAAGACAGCTACAGTGTACTTATATATAATAAATACATAAATAAATAAATAAATAAATAAATAAATAAATAAACATTTTTTTAATTAAATGATAAGAAAAAAAGAAAGACCAGGCAGGCCTGCCATCCATATCTCTGTTTGTCTGTCTGTCTGTCTGTCTGATCCCTGGGAACTGGAGATGAGCCACCATATAGTTGCTGGTAGTTGATCCCAGGTTCTCTGGAAGAGGAGACAATGCTGTTAATTGTAGAGCCCTTTCAGTGGCCCCACCCTTCATTAAATTTTAAGAAGTATATCTGAGGCTGTGTTTATGTACATCATATGCAGACCAGAAGATTGTTTTAGATTTTTCAGAACCTGACACCCTCTACTGGAGATCTAAAGACAGCTACAGTGTACTTATATCTAAAAAATACATAAATAAATAAATTAATAAATAAATAAACATTTTTTAAAAAGGATAAGGAAGAAAGTAAAATCAGGCAGTCCTGCCATCCTTATCTCTGTCTGTCTGTCTGTCTGTCTGTCTGTCTGATCCTCTGGAACTGGATATGGGCCACCATATATTTGCTGGTAGTTTTTCCCAAGTTCTCTGGAAGAGGAGACAATGATGTTAATATTTCAGTCCTTTCAGTGGCCACAGCCATCTTTAAATTTTTAGAAGTAAATGTGAGGCTGAATTTATGTACATCATATGCAGATCATAAGAGTGATTTAAATTCTCCAGAATCTGGCACCCTCTTCTGGAGTGTCTGAAGACAGCTACAGTGTACTTATATCTAATAAATACATAAATAAATAAATAAATAAATAAATAAATAAATAAATAAATAAATAAATAAACATTTTTTAAAAAGGATAAGAAAGAAACAAAGACCTGGCAGGCCTGCCAACCTTATCTCTGTCTGTCTGTCTGTCTGTCTGATCCTCTGGTACTGGATATGGGCCACCATATAGTTGCTGGTAGTTGATCCCAGGTTCTCTGGAAGAGGAGACAATGATGTTAATTGTTGAGCCCTTTCAGTGGTCCTACCCATCTTTAAATTTTTAGAAGTATATGTGAGGCTGTGTTTATGTACATCATATGCAGACCATAAGAGGGATTTAGATTTTCCAGAATCTGACACACTCTTCTGGAGTGTCTGAAGACAGCTACAGTATACTTATATCTAATAAATACATAAATAAATAAATAAATAAATAAATAAATAAATAAATAAATAAACATTTTTAAAAATGGATAAGAAAGAAAGAAAGACCAGGCAGGCATGCCATCCTTATCCTTGTCTGTTTCTCTGTCTGTCTGTCTGATCCCCTGGAACTGGAGATGGGCCACCATATAGTTGATGGTAGTTGATCCCAGGTTCTCTGGTGAGGAGATAATGCTGTTAATTGTTGAGCCCTTTCAGTGGTCCCACCCATCTTTAAATTTTTAGAAGTATATGTGAGTCTCTGTTTATGTATATCATATGCAGACCATAACAAGGATTTAGATTCTCCAGAATCTGACACCCTCTACTGGAGTGTCTGAAGACAGCTACAGTGTAATTATATCTAATAAATTCATAAATAAACAAATAAACATTTTTTAAAAAGGATAAGAAAGAATGAAAAACCAGACAGGCCTGCCATTCTAGTCTGTCTGTCTGTCTGTCTGTCTGATCCCCTGGAACTGGAGATGGGCCACCACATAGTTGCTGGTAGTTTAATCCCAGGTTCTCTGGAAGAGGAGACAATGCTGTTAATTGTTGAGCCCTTTCAGTGGCCCCACCCATCTTTAAGTTTTTAGAGGTATATGTGAGGCTGTGTTTATGTACATCATATGCAGATCATAAGAGGGATATAGATTCTCCAGAATCTGACACCCTCTTCGGGAGTGTTTGAAGACAGCTACCGTGTACTTTTATCTAATAAATACATACATAAATTAATAAACATTTTTAAAAAGGATAAGAAAGAAAGAAAGACCATGCAGGCCTGCCACCTTGTCTGTCTGTCTGTCTGTCTGTCTGTCTCTCTATCTGTCAGATCCCCTGGAACTGGAGATGGGCCACCATATAGTTGCTGGTAGTTGATCCCAGGTACTCTGGAAGAGGAGACAATGCTGTTAGTTGTTGAGCCCTTTCAGTAGCCCCACCCATCTTTAAATTTTTAGAAGTATATGTGAGGCTGTGTTTATGTACATCATATGCAGACCATACGAGGGATTTAGATTCTCCAGTATCTGACACCCTCTTCTGGAGTGTCTGAAGACAGCTACATTGTACTTATATCTAATAAATACATAAATAAATAAATAAATATATACATACATAAATAAATAAACATTTTTTAAAAAGGATAAGAAAAAAAGAAAGACCAGGCAGGCCTGCCATCCTTATCTCTGTCTGTCTGTCTGCCTGTCTGATCCACTGGAACGAAAGATGGGCCACCATATAGTTGCTCATTGTTGATCCCAGGTTCTCTGGAAGAGGAGTCAATGCTGTTAATTATTGAGCCCTTTCTGGGGCCCCACCCATCTTTAAATTTTTAGAACTATATGTGAGGCTGTGTTTATGTACATCATATGCAGACCATAAGAGGGATTTATATTCTCCAGAATCTGACACCCTCTTCTGGAGTGACTGAAGACAACTACAGTGTACTTATATCTAATAAATAAATAAATAAATAAATAAATAAATAAATAAATAAATAAATAAATAAATAAACATTTTTAAAAATGGATAAGAAAGAAAGAAAGAAAGACCAGGCAGGCCTGCCATCCTTATTTCTGTCTATCTGTCTGTCTGTCTGATACCCTGGAACTGGAGATGGGCCACCATATTATTGCTGGTAGTTGATCCCAGTTTCTCTGCAAGAGGAGACAATGCTGTTAATTTTTGAGCCCTTTCAGTGGCTCCACCCATCTTTAAATTTTTAGAAGAATTTGTGAGGCTGTGTTTATGTACATCATATGCAGACCATAAGAGGGATTTAGATTTTTCTGAATCTGACACCCTCTTCTGGAGTGTCTGAAGACAGCTAGAGTGTACTTATATCTAATAAATACATAAATAAATAAATAAACATGTTTTAAAAAGGATAAGAAAGAAATAAAAACCAAGCAGGCCTGCCTTACTTGTCTGTTTGTCTATCTGTCTATCTGATCCCCTGAAACTGGAGATGGGCCACCATATTTTTGCTGGTAGTTGATCCCAGGTTCTCTGGAAGAGGAGACAATGCTGGTAATTGTTGAGCCCTTTAAGTGGCCCCACCCATCTTTAAATTTTTAGAAGTATATGTGAGGCTGTGTTTATATACATCATATGCAGACCATAAGAGGGATTTAGATTCTCCGTAATCTGACACCCTCTTCTGGAGTGTCTGAAGACAGCTACTGTGTACTTATATCTAATAAATACATACATAAATAAATAAATAAACATTTTTTTAAAAGGATAAGAAGGAAAGAAAGACCAGGTAGGCCTGCCATCCTTATCTCTGTCTGTCAGTCTGTCTGTCTGATCCCCTGGAACTAGAGATGGGCCACCATATAGTTGCTGGTAGTTGATCCCAGGTTCTCTGGAAGAGGAGACAATGCTGTTAATTGTTGAGCCCTTTCAGTGGCCCCACCCATCTTTAAATTTTTGGAAGTAAATGTGAGTCTTTGTTTATGTACATCATATGCAGACCATAAGAGGGATTTAGATTCTCCAGAATCTGACAACCTCTTCTGGAGTGTCTGAAGACCTCTACAGTGTACTTATATCTAATAAATACATAAATAAATAAATAAACATTTTTTCAAAAAGATAAGAAAGAAAGAACAACCAGGCAGGCCTGCCATCCTTGTCTGTTTGTCTGTCTGTCTGTCTGATCCCCTGAAACTGGAGATGGGCCACCATATTTTTGCTGGTAGTTGATCCCAGGTTCTCTGTAAGAGGAGACAATGCTGTTAATTGTTGAGCCCTTCAGTGGCCCCACCCATCTTTAAATTTTTAGAAGTATATGTGAGGCTTTGTTTATGTACATCATATGCAGACCATAAGAGGGATTTATATTCTCCAGAATCTGACACCCTCTTCTGGAGTATCTGAAGGCAGCTACAGGGTACTTATATCTAATAAATAAATGAATAAATAAATAAATAAATAAACATTTTTTAAAAGGATAAGAAAAAATGAAAGACCAGGCAGGCCTGCCATCCTTATCTCTGTCTGTCTGTCTGTCTGTCTGATCTCCTGGAACTGGAGATGGGCCACAATATAGTTGCTGGTAGTTGATCCCAGGTTCTCTGGAAGAGGAGACAATGCTGTTAATTGTTGAGCCCTTTCAGTGGCCCCACTCATCTTTAAATTTTTAGAAGTGTATGTGAGGCTGTGTTTATGTACAACATAGGCAGACTATAAGAGGGATATAGATTCTCCAGAATCTGACACCCTCTTCTGGAGTGTCTGAAGACAGCTACAGTGTACTTATGTCTAATAAATAAATAAATAAATAAATAAATAAATAAATAAATAAATAAATTTTTAAAAAAAAATGATAAGAAAAAAAAAAGACCAGGCAGGGCCTGCCATCCTTTTCTCTGTCTGTCTGTCTGTCTTTCTGATCTCCTGGAACTGGAGATGGGCCACCATATATTTCCTGGTAGTTGATCCCAGGTTCTCTGGAAGAGGAGACAATGCTGTTAATTGTTGAGCCCTTTCAGTGGCCCCACTCATCTTTAAATTTTTAGAGGTGTATGTGAGGCTGTGTTTATGTACATCATATGCAGACAATAAGAGGGATTTAGATTCTCCAGAATATGACACCCTCTTCTGGAGTGTCTGAAGATAGCTACAGTGTACTTATATCTAAAAAATACATAAATAAATAAATAAATAAATAAATAAATAAATAAATAAATATATAAATAAACATTTTTAAAAATGGATAAGAAAGAAAGAAAGACCAGGCAGGCATGCCATCCTTATCCTTGTCTGTTTCTCTGTCTGTCTGTCTGATCCCCTGGAACTGGAGATGGGCCACCATATAGTTGATGGTAGTTGATCCCACGTTCTCTGGAGAGGAGATAATGCTGTTAATTGTTGAGCCCTTTCAGTGGTCCCACCCATCTTTAAATTTTTAGAAGTATATGTGAGTCTCTGTTTATGTATATCATATGCAGACCATAACAAGGATTTAGATTCTCCAGAATCTGACACCCTCTACTGGAGTGTCTGAAGACAGCTACAGTGTAATTATATCTAATAAATTCATAAATAAACAAATAAACATTTTTTTAAAAGGATAATAAAGAAAGAGAGACCAGGCAGGCCTGCCATCCTTGTCTGTCTGTCTGTCTGTCTGATCCCCGGAACTGGAGATGGGCCACCATATAATTGCTGGTAGTTGATCCCAGGTTCTCTGGAAGAGGAGACAATGCTGTTAATTGTTGAGCCCTTTCAGTGGCCCCACCCATCTTTAAGTTTTTAGAGGTATATGTGAGGCTGTGTTTATGTACATCATATGCAGATCATAAGAGGGATATAGATTCTCCAGAATCTGAAACCCTCTTCGGGAGTGTTTGAAGACAGCTACCGTGTACTTTTATCTAATAAATACATACATAAATTAATAAACATTTTTAAAAAGGATAAGAAAGAAAGAAAGACCAGGCAGGCCTGCCACCTTGTCTGTCTGTCTGTCTGTCTGTCTCTCTATCTGTCAGATCCCCTGGAACTGGAGATGGGCCACCATATAGTTGCTGGTAGTTGATCCCAGGTACTCTGGAAGAGGAGACAATGCTGTTAGTTGTTGAGCCCTTTCAGTAGCCCCACCCATCTTTAAATTTTTAGAAGTATATGTGAGGCTGTGTTTATGTACATCATATGCATACCATACGAGGGATTTAGATTCCCCAGGTTCTGACACCCTCTTCTGGAGTATCTGAAGACAGTTACATTGTACTTATATCTAATAAATACATAAATAAATAAATAAATATATACATACATAAATAAATAAACATTTTTTAAAAAGGATAAGAAAAAAAGAAAGACCAGGCAGGCCTGCCATCCTTATCTCTGTCTGTCTGTCTGTCTGTCTGTCTGATCCACTGGAACGAAAGATGGGCCACCATATAGTTGCTCATTGTTGATCCCAGGTTCTCTGGAAGAGGAGTCAATGCTGTTAATTATTGAGCCCTTTCTGGGTCCCCACCCATCTTTAAATTTTTAGAACTATATGTGACTCTGTGTTTATGTACATCATATGCAGACCATAAGAGGGATTTATATTCTCCAGAATCTGACACCCTCTTCTGGAGTGACTGAAGACAACTACAGTGTACTTATATCTAATAAATAAATAAATAAATAAATAAATAAATAAATAAATAAATAAATAAATAAACATTTTTAAAAAAGGATAAGAAAGAAAGAAAGAAAGACCAGGCAGGCCTGCCATCCTTATCTCTGTCTATCTGTCTGTCTGTCTGATACCCTGGAACTGGAGATGGGCCACCATATAGTTGCTGGTAGTTGATCCCAGTTTCTCTGCAAGAGGAGACAATGTTGTTCATTTTTGAGCCCTTTCAGTGGCCCCACCCATCTTTAAATTTTTAGAAGAATTTGTGAGGCTGTGTTTATGTACATCATATGCAGACCATAAGAGGGATTTAGATTTTTCAGAATCTGACACCCTCTTCTGGAGTGTCTGAAGACAGCTAGAGTGTACTTATATCTAATAAATACATAAATAAATAAATAAACATGTTTTAAAAAGGATAAGAAAGAAATAAAAACCAAGCAGGCCTGCCTTCCTTGTCTGTTTGTCTATCTGTCTATCTGATCCCCTGAAACTGGAGATGCGCCACCATATTTTTGCTGGTAGTTGATCCCAGGTTCTCTGGAAGAGGAGACAATGCTGGTATTTGTTGAGCCCTTTAAGTGGCCCCACCCATCTTTAAATTTTTAGAAGTATATGTGAGGCTGTGTTTATATACATCATATGCAGACCATAAGAGGGATTTAGATTCTCCGTAATCTGACACCCTCTTCTGGAGTGTCTGAAGACAGCTACTGTGTACTTATATCTAATAAATACATACATAAATAAATAAATAAACATTTTTTTAAAGGATAAGAAGGAAAGAAAGACCAGATAGGCCTGCCATCCTTATCTCTGTCTGTCAGTCTGTCTGTCTGATCCCCTGGAACTAGAGATGGGCCACCATATAGTTGCTGGTAGTTGATCCCAGGTTCTCTGGAAGAGGAGACAATGCTGTTAATTGTTGAGCCCTTTCAGTGGCCCCACCCATCTTTAAATTTTTAGAAGTATATGTGAGGCTGTGTTTATGTACATTGTATGCAGACCATAAGAGGGATTTAGATTCTCCAGAAACTGATACCCTCTTCTGGAGTGTCTGAAGACATCTACAGTGTACTTATATCTAATAAATAAATAAATAAAGAAAGAAAGAAAGAAAGAAAGAAAGAAAGAAAGAAAGAAAGAAAGAAAGAAAGAAAGAAAGATGTTTTAAAAAGGATAAGAAAGAATGAAAAACCAGACAGGCCTGCCATTCTAATCTGTCTGTCTGTCTGTCTGTCTGATCCCCTGGAACTGGAGATGGGCCATTATATAGTTGATGGTAGTTGATCCCAGGTTCTCTGGAAGAGGAGACAATGCTGTTAATTGTTGAGCCCTTTCAGTGGCCCCACACATCTTTAAATTTTTGGAAGTAATTGTGAGTCTGTGCTTATGTACATCATTTGCAGTCCATAAGAGGGATTTAGATTCTCCAGAATCTGACACCCTCTTCCTCAGTGTCTGAAGACAGCTACAGTGTACTTATATCTAATATACATTAATAAATAAATAAACATTTCTTAAAAAGGATAAGAAAGAAAGAAAGACCAGGCAGGCCTGCCATCCTTATCTCTATCTGTCTGTATGTCTGTCTGTCTGTCTGATCCCCTGGAACTGGAGATGGGCCACCATATAGTTGCTGGTAGTTGAACCCAGGTTCTCTGGAAGAGGAGACAATGCTGTTAATTTTTGAGCAGTAAAGTGGCCCCACCCATCTTAAATTTTTAGAAGTATATGTGAGGCTGTGTTTATGTACCTGTATGCAGACCATAAGAGGGATTTAGATTGTCCAGAATCTGACACCGTCTTCTGGAGTGTCTGAAGACTGCTACCATGTACTTATATCTAATAAATAAATAAATAAATAAATAAATAAATAAATAAATAAATAAATAATCATTTTTTTAAAATGATAAGAAAAACAGAAAGTCCAGGCAGGCCTGCGTTCCTTAACTCTGTCTGTCTGTCTGTCAGATCCCGGGGAACTGGAGATGGGCCACCATATATTGGCTGATAGTTGATCCCAGGTTCTCTGGAAGAGGAGACAATGCTGTTAATTGTTGAGCCCTCACCATATTGCAGGTCCTACAAGTATGAATTTTTCAGTGTTTCTCACCATATTCCAGGTACTACTGCGTGATTTTCTCATTTTTCGACTTTTTCAGGGTTTCTCACCATATTGCAAGTCCTACAAGTGTGAATTTCTTATTTTTGGACTTTTTTAGGGTTTCTCACCATATTCCAGCTCCTACAGTGTGTTTTTGTCATTTTTTGTCTTTTTCACGGTTTCTCATCTTATTCCAAGTCCTATATTGTGATTTTCTCATTTTTTGCCTTTTGCAGGGTTTCTCACCATATTGCAGGTACTACAAGTTTGATTTTCTTATTTTTCGATCTTTCAGGGTTTCTCACCATATTCCAGGTCCTACAGTGTGATTTTCTCATTTTTAGACTTTTTCAGGGTTTCTCACCATATTGGAGGTTCTACAAGTGTGATTTTCTTATTTTTCAACTTTTTCAGGGTTTCTCACCATATTGGAGGTTCTACAAGTGTGATTTTCTTATTTTTCGACTTTTTCAGGGTTTACTCACCATATTCCAGCTTCTACAGTGTATTTTTCTCATTTTTTGACTTTTTCACGGTTTCTCATCATATTCTAAATCCTACAGTGTGAATTTCTCATTTTTGGAATTTTTCAGGGTTTCTCACCATATTGCAGGTACTACAAGTTTGATTTTCTTATTTTTCGACTGTTTCAGTGTTTCTCACCATATTGCAGGTCCAACTGTGTGATTTTCTCATTTTGAGACTTTTTCAATGTTTCTCACCATATTCCAGCTACTACAGTCTGATTTTCTCATTTTTGACTTTTTCAGGGTTTCTCATCATATTCCAAGTCCTAGAGTGTGATTTTTCCAAATTTTCGACTTTTTCAGAGTTTCTCACCATATTCCAGGTTCCACAGTGTGATTTTCTCATTTTTTGACTTTTTCAGGATTGCTCACCATATTCCATCTTCTACATTGTGATTTTCTCATTTTTCAACTTTTTCAGGGTTTCTCATCTTATTCCAAGTCCTACAGTGAAATTTTCTCATTTTCTGACTTTTTCAGGTTGTCTCATCTTATTCCAAGTCCTACAGTGTGATTTTCTCATTTTTCAACTTTTTCAGGGTTTCTCACCATATTGCAGGTCCTACACGTGTGAATTTCTTATTTTTGGACTTTTTCAGGGTTTCTCACCATATTCCAGGTACTACAGTGTGATTTTCTCATTTTAAGACTTTTTCATGGTCTCTCACAATATTGCATGTCCTACAAGTGTGTATATCTTATTTTTCTACTTTTTAACGGTTTCTCTCCATATTCCATCTCCTACCGTGTACTTTTGTCATTTTTTGTCTTTTTCACGGTTTCTTATTTTATTCCAAGTCCTACAGTGTGACTTTCTCATTTTTTGACTTTTTCAGGGTTTCTCATCATATTCCAAGTCCTACAGTGTGATTTTCTCATTTTTTGACTTTTTCAGGGTTTCTCATCTTATTCCAAGTCCTAGAGTGTGATTTTTCTAATTTTTCAACTTTTTCAGATTTTATCACCATATTCCTTTTACTACAGTTTGATTTTTCTCATTTTTGACTTTTTCAAGGTTTCTCACCATATTCCATGTCCTAAAGTGTGATTTTCTCATTTTAAGACTTTTTCAGGGTTTCTCACCATATTCCAGGTACTACAGTGTGATTTTCTTATTTTACACTTTTTCAGTGTTTCTGACCAAATTTCAGGACCTACTGCGTGATTTTCTCATTTTTCGACTTTTTCAGGGTTTCTCACCATATTTCAGGTCCTACACTGTGATTTTCTCATTTTTCGACTTTTTCAGGGTTTTTCACCATATTGGAGGTCCTACAAGTGTGGTTTTCTTATTTTTCGACTCTTTCAGGGTTTCTCATCATATTCCAGCTCCTACAGTGTATTATTCTCATTTTTTGACTTTTTCATGGTTTCTCATCATATTCCAAATCCTACAGTGTGATTTTTTTTTTTTTTTTGGAATTTTTCAGGGTTTCTCACCATATTGCAGGTACTACAAGTTTGATTTTCTTATTTTTTGACTGTTTCAGTGTTTCTCACCATACTGCAGATCCTATTGTGTGATTTTTCTCATTTTTCGTCTTTTTCAGGGTTTCTCATCATATTCCAAGCCCTACAGTCTGATTTTTCTAATTTTTTGACTTTTTCAGAGTTTCTCAACATATTCCAGGTTCTACAGTGTGATTTTTCTAATTTTTTGAATTTTTCAGGGTTGCTCACAATACTCGATCTTCTACAGTGTGATTTTCTCATTTTTCGACTGTTTCAGGGTTTCTCACTATATTGCAGGTCCTACAAGTGTGAATTTCTTATTTTTGGACTTTTTCAGGGTTTCTCATCATATTCCAAGTCCTATACTGTGATTTTTGCATTTTTCGAATTTTTCAGGGATTCTCAGCATATTCTGGGTCCTACAGTTTGATTTTCTAATTTTTCATGTTTTTCAGGGTTTCTCACCATATCCAAAGTCCTACAGTGTGATTTTCTAATATTAAGACTTTTTCAGGGTCTCTCACCATATTGCATATCCTATAAGTGTGTATTTCTTATTTTTGAACTTTTTCAGGGTTTCTCACAATATTCCAGCTCCTACAGTGTGTTTTTGTCATTTTTTTTTCTTTTTCACGGTTTCTCATCTTATTCCAAGTCCTACACTGTGATTTTCTCATTTTTCGACTTTTTCAGGGTTTCTCACATTATTGCAGGTCCTACAAGTGTGAATTTCTTATTTTTGGACTTTTTCAGGGTTTCTCACCATATTCCAGCTACTACAGTCTGATTTTCTCATTTTTGACTTTTTCACGGTTTCTCATCTTATTCCAAGTCCTATATTGTGATTTTCTCATTTTAAGACTTTTTCAGGGTTTCTCACCATATTGCAGGTACTTCAAGTTTGATTTTCTTATTTTTCGATCTTTCAGGGTTTCAAACCATATTCCAGGTCCTACTGTTTGATTTTCTCATTTTTAGACTTTTTCAGGGTTTCTCACCTTATTCCAGGTACTACAGTGTGATTTTCTCATTTTTTGACTTTTTCATGGTTTCTCATCATATTCCAAGTCCTAGAGTGTGATTTTCTCTTTTTTTCGACTTTATCAGAGTTTCTCACCATATTCTAGGTCCTACAGTGTGATTTTCTCATTTTTCGACTTTTTCAGGGTTTCTCACCATATTGCAAGTCCTACAAGTGTGAATTCTTATTTTTGGACTTTTTTAGGGTTTCTCACCATATTCCAGCTCCTACAGTGTGTTTTTGTCATTTTCAGACTTTTTCAGGATTGCTCACCATATTCCAGGTACTACAGTGTGATTTTCTCATTTTTTGACTTTTTCAGGGTTTCTCATCATATTCCAAGTCCTAGAGTGTGATTTTCTCTTTTTTCGACTTTTTCAGAGTTTCTCACCATATTCCAGGTCCTACCGTGTGATTTTCTCATTTTAAGACTTTTTCAGGGTTTCTCAACATATTCCAACTCCTTCAGTGTATTTTTCTCATTTTTCGACTTTTTTAGGGTTTCTCATCTTATTCCAAGTCCTACAGTGTGATTTTTCTCATTTTAAGACTTTTTCAGGGTTTCTCAACATATTCCAGGTCCTACAGTGTGATTTTCTCATTTTTCGACTTTTTCAGGGTTTCTCACCATATTGGAGGCTCTACAAGTGTGATTTTCTTATTTTCGACTTTTTCAGGGTTTACTCACCATATTCCAGCTTCTACAGTGTATTTTAATCATTTTTTGACTTTTTCACGGTTTCTCATCATATTCTAAATCCTACAGTTGGATTTTCTCATTTTTGGAATTTTTTAGGGTTTCTCACCATATTGCAGGTACTACAAGTTTGATTTTCTTATTTTTCGACTGTTTCAGTGTTTCTCACCATATTGCAGGTCCAACTGTGTGATTTTCTCATTTTGAGACTTTTTCAATGTTTCTCACCATATTCCAGCTACTACAGTCTGATTTTCTCATTTTTGACTTTTTCAGGGTTTCTCATCATATTCCAAGTCCTAGAGTGTGATTTTTCCAATTTTTCGCCTTTTTCAGAGTTTCTCACCATATTCCAGGTTCCACAGTGTGATTTTCTCATTTTTTGACTTTTTCAGGATTGCTCACCATATTCCATCTACTACATTGTGATTTTCTCATTTTTCAACTTTTTCAGGGTTTCTCATCTTATTCCAAGTCCTACAGTGAAATTTTCTCATTTTTTGACTTTTTCAGGGTGTCTCAACTTATACCAAGTCCTACAGTGTGATTTTCTCATTTTTCGACTTTTTCAGGGTTTCTCACCATATTGCAGGTCCTACACGTGTGAATTTCTTATTTTTGGACTTTTTCAGGGTTTCTCACCATATTCCAGGTACTACAGTGTGATTTTCTCATTTTAAGACTTTTTCATGGTCTCTCACAATATTGCATGTCCTACAAGTGTGTATATCTTATTTTTCTACTTTTTAACGGTTTCTCTCCATATTCCATCTCCTACCGTGTACTTTTGTCATTTTTTGTCTTTTTCACGGTTTCTTATTTTATTCCAAGTCCTACAGTGTGACTTTCTCATTTTTTGACTTTTTCAGGGTTTCTCATCATATTCCAAGTCCTACAGTGTGATTTTCTCATTTTTTGACTTTTTCAGGGTTTCTCATCTTATTCCAAGTCCTAGAGTGTGATTTTTCTAATTTTTCAACTTTTTCAGATTTTATCACCATATTCCTTTTACTACAGTTTGATTTTTCTCATTTTGACTTTTTCAAGGTTTCTCACCATATTCCATGTCCTAAAGTGTGATTTTCTCATTTTAAGACTTTTTCAGGGTTTCTCACCATATTCCAGGTACTACAGTGTGATTTTCTTATTTTACACTTTTTCAGTGTTTCTGACCAAATTTCAGGACCTACTGCGTGATTTTCTCATTTTTCGACTTTTTCAGGGTTTCTCACCATATTTCAGGTCCTACACTGTGATTTTCTCATTTTTCGACTTTTTCAGGGTTTTTCACCATATTGGAGGTCCTACAAGTGTGGTTTTCTTATTTTTCGACTCTTTCAGGGTTTCTCATCATATCCAGCTCCTACAGTGTATTATTCTCATTTTTTGACTTTTTCACGGTTTCTCATCATATTCCAAATCCTACAGTGTGATTTTTTTTTTGGAAT